>NW_024467101.1:600000-798321 GCF_017591425.1 Ochotona curzoniae
TGAGCATTTGGTACATATATTTTATTACTCATTATACACTCAGCATTGATTTTCCAATTACATGGGTGAATCAGAAAGCTAGGGGAGATACTCTGTATATGTGCTTCCACATAACGTAATAAATAATGGGATTCAATTCTGGTTATGAAAGATAAAATGAACTTCAGTCAAACCATGCAAGTGAAGGCAGAAGTGACATGTCTTTGATTATATATATATGAGTGATTAGTCTCATTTTGTAGAACCCAATTTTTGTAAATTTAATAACAATTGATTTGGAAATGCAGTTAAGAGATTAATTTATTTATGTGCATACATTAATCAATATGTTTCTCTAAATTTTGATGACCCCCTCATAATATGGATCAAGACATATTTTTGCGCCAGACATTTTCAGCATAAACACCTACTTCTAAATACACTTTTTTTTATTGTACTGAAGCATACTCAAGGACAAATGAAAGGACTCCATGGCAGAATACAAGCTATCATCAATGGCCAATCTTTATATGTAAGAAGAAAACAAAGACAGGAATAAAACTCTGTGTTGTAAGAGCACACTATGAAAGCACTGATATGAAAGGAGAAAATGAGAGTGACTGGGAAACCTAGAGTGTCTCCAACTCACAGGTGATGTAATAAATGTCAAGCAGGTGTCTGACAGAGCTCTCCCTACTGCATCATTAAGATAACACTGAGTCATGGGAGAGCACAGAGTGAGAGCAGAGACAAAACTGTTAGATGTGTGTGTTCCTGCAGCTGCTACTCTCAGGATTTCCACACAAGTGTTTCCGCTCTCCTGACCCTTTCCTGTTAGTAAGGGAACAGTCAGTTACACAAACTCTTTACTGCCTGAATGGGCACACTGGTGACTCAATCTACAGAGGCTTTTCCAGGGCCACAAGTTGTGGTCTTCCCTCCTGTAATGAGTTTTGAGTGGTGAATAACCATACACACTTGAACTAGAAAACTGTTAACCACTAATGCCTCTCATTTTTAAATTATAGATAATATTTTCTTACCCTCATTTCTTCATCAGCAATATCCATTACCCTATGAGATCCAACATTGTCTCTCCCCTTTGACAATTATTAATAAATGCATTCATTAGGTAAGCAAAGCACTCAACAACCCCACGCCTATATGGTGCATTAGAATAGAAAGCAAAACTCCTGGCTGACTCCAGCAGGGCTCTGTGTATCCACAGCCTGAGACCCCTGGTGTGCTGTCTGCTAGGCTCACTGGCATGGCACCTTCAGGTGGAAGATGACCTTTTAGATTCCCAAATTTCTCCCTGGTAAGTGGATAGTGAATGCTGCAGAGTGAAGTTCTCACCCAGGCACAGCAGAAGGAAGGAGGGAAGCATTGTTCCCTGAGCCAGACTCAGGATCCCAAAAGCAACAAGCAGGCTGCTTCTAGCCTGAGGTTTACCCGTCTGTGGGACCACAGCAGAGGAACTACTTACAGTTCCTGGCACCTGCTCTTTGGGCAGCTCCCTGACCTCTAAGCACCTGCTGGAATCAAGGGACTCTGGCCATGACAGAAAGCTGTATTCTTGCAGGTATTTCCCAAGAGACCATGATGGATTCAGGTGAATTCTCTCTCTCTTTTTCTGCTCTGTGACAAACACAAATACCTGCCATTTGATTTCTATCTTTAAAAATTATAGCTCAATAATAAAAGCCAGTTCCCAAAGAAAATTATCACGTATTTCCCCTACTATGTTATAGTTAATGCTGAATACATAAAAATCTAGACATAGAAAGAACATCTTCAGATTTAACTCTTGTTTTATTCCTGAGATACTGTGATTCATCTAATTATTTTTCTTGTTAATTTATGAAATTTAGTAAAAACTGAAAGTCACACTTACATAAAACTAGTTCCTATATATTTTTGGAGGCAAATAATTTATTTCCTGTATCAGAAAAAAAAAGGAAAATCTCACATTCCCTATAATTAGTAAGTCTGCATTTTTGGAGTAATATTGGGAGTAGACTCAAAAAGATATAACAAGGTTCATGATATATGGCCTATTTTTGTCAAGTGGAAACTCCATGCTTATTCAGATGAAAAAATAAAGTAAGTACACTCTATACTCCGATAGGATTCTGCTCTTATACCTGTAGTCATACAGACTACATATCACACACACACACACACACACATACACACTCACACGACACACCAGTAAGTTTATGTAAAAGTGAAATTTGATAATAGTTTTTAGTGGCTTGCACTGTGACATTTCCATCCCCACAAGAGACCTGTTTCAGGTCCTAGCTGCTTTGCCTCCATCTAACTCCCGCCAGAGCACATTGGTGGCAGGCAGATTTTGATCCAAGATCTTGAGTCCATCGTACCCCAAGTGCCAAACACAGGTGGAATTTGTGGTCCTACGTTCAACCTTCAGCCACTGAGGCCTTTTGGGTAGTAAATTAGCATAAGATAGTACACCCTCTCTGTCTGTAACTCCCTAACTGTTGGTCACTTTGCCCCCTCTATCCAAACTTCAACTATATCAGTTAAGTTAGCTCAATCTTAGAGCATCCAGGACGTGGTGCCAGCACTGAGCGTGGCAGAGGCACATCATGCAAATGTCACAGGTCTAATGCAGGTTGGAGGAAGAGACTAAATCTCAGGAAATAAATTCTGCAAGTCAGTCACCAAAGTCACACACAGAACCTCAAATAAACTTAAGAAACATGACGAAAGACATACAGCTGACTTGAGAAGCAATGGAGCCTGCTCTTCAGCATGAGTCTCCGTTGCACCATTCCACGCTCTCACAAGATATCATTTAAACGATTATTGTGAGATGTCTCTTTCTGTACCAAAGATAGCATATTTGATAACCAAGGCAAACAGAACAGAACAGGGACATAGCAGTCTGGGGAATTTTATTGTGGCATTGGTTCCTATTTTAAAAGATAAGATTGGTAAGAAATACATTACTGTAATTAATTCCTACTGATTTATTATTAGTCATGCAATGGAGGCTGCCTTCTAGGGAATCATAAACATTGGAAAACACGCACATAGGAGCAAGAACATGTGAGATCCCAACGCACGACTGGATGAGCATTCAAGTTCTGTATAAGTTCATGTTATTGCAAAGTTCCCTGAACCTGAATGGTCAATTGAATAGATGGTGTTCATGTGGTTCCTTCGGCTTCTCCATTCCTCACCTGCAGTGGCTATGCCAAATTCAGAAAGGACAGAATGTCACCTCTGGGGCAGGCAAGGTCAAAGTTCCCACTGGGACTTTTCAAGCAGGAGCGTGAAGAAAATTTAAGGAAAATTCACATCCATCAACCATTCACTCAATCCCAGACCCGTATACCTGGACCACAAGACACTTTCAGCACAAAGTACTTGGACACAGGGAGCAGAATACTGTCACACACAAACTATCTAGAATGGAAAATTATTCTTCCTTCATTGCTGCCCTTTTCTTGATTTTTATCCATTGTAAGCAATTTATTTACATGGGACCTTCTTGGGCGATGACACAGGGATGAGAGTTTTGGAGTAACAGAGTCTCAATTTTGTCAGTATGTCTGAGAATACAGATGGCATCCTGGGTTCCAGGAGCAAGATCCTAGACTGGAAGGAAACCAACTGACCACTCACACACTACACTCTGGTACCATAGTCTGTGCTGTTTGGTAGTAGCATGCACATAGGAATGCTGGACAAAGATCAGAGTTGCATCCTGCTCTAAAATTGCATACATGGCATCCCATGTGAGAAATCACACATTTGAATACATGGCATCCTATGTGAGAAATCACTGCCTCATTCTCTCAACAACAGGGTTCACAGCTACCAAGTGCACCATTTTTTGTATAGATATGCTTATCCTATTTCTAACACTTTGAAGGGATATCAGCGTAGAAATGATGAACCGATGAGTGTTGCTAGGAATGACTGGGAATTAAGGGCTTTGCTTTTCTCTATAAAAAAACTATATTTGGGTTCTTTCTCTGACACATCTATTTTGTAGGCTTGACTGTTCTTGGTGATGCTTTCCAGGAGTGATGATATAAGTGTGTGAGATGTTACTCTGTAGGCAAGTGAGTCAAGATTGCATGCATCCCCTGAAATATTTTATACAATGCATGTGAGCCTATAACTATCATCATCCAAGCAAAGGCAAATACAACTAAAAAAGCTGAACAAGATTCTTATAAGAGTAAAATCCTGGCACCTGTGCCATTTTTACTTTATATTTTGCAATAAAAAATAATGTGTTATTACAAGCCAATGATTGAAGTCTTTTCAACACATCTTCTGTTCATGGAGACATAGATATATACAAATGTTCTCATTCTTCTCAGGTGCTGTGTTTTTGTTGTTCTGCACAAGGTAGGTCCCTAATGTCCAGCAGGTATTTCATAAATAAAATTCTAGGAAATAAGACATCTTCCCTGCATGCTTTCCACTTCCTTCATTTTTTATTTAATTTGAAGTTTTAAATCACAATCTTAATGATTAGAAAAACAAACAAACAAAAAAAACAGAAAAAAAGTGCTGCAGTACAGGCATATTGGCAAGGGATACTAAAATAATCAAGTCACAAGATACCAGTTCCATTCCTATATATCGTGGTTTATTTGTGTGTATTCTATATTATCTGTGACATATAAGGAAAAGCATGAACATGTGACTTTTTGATGTGGCTGGAATAGAAAATCTAAAGCTGTTACAATAATGACGCCTAGGGCCCGGCGCGGTGGCGCAAGTGGTTAAGTCCTCGCCTTGCATGCCCGGGATCCCATATGGGCGCCGGTTCTAGTCCCGGCAGCCCCGCTTCCCTTCCAGCTCCCTGCTTGTGGCCTGGGAAAGCAGTCGAGGACGGCCCAAAAAGCTTTGGGAACCTGCACCCGCGTGGGAGACCCAGAAGAGGCTCCTGGCTTCGGACCGGCATAGTATCGGCCCGTTGCGCTCACTTGGGGAGTGAATCATCGGATGGAAGATCTTCCTCTCTGTCTCTCCTCTCTGTATATCCGCCTTTCCAATGAAAAAATAATAAAAATAAATCTTTAAAAAAAAAAATAATGACGCCTAATTGCATGTTTTTAAAAAATAAACCAGTAAGATAGGAGAGATTATATTAAATAGTATCATATGATGTCATATGATAAGAAATTGTATCAGGGGATACGTGAAATATTCAATTATGCACACTTGACCTCATGCAGCTAAAGAGCATGTGTAAGACTTATGCTAGTTAAGATTCCCATCAACACTGCATGTGGCATACATATGCAAAGGGATACCAGCAGACATCCAATGGATGAAATCTACTCGTTTTATAATAAATTTGGTGAACTGGAGATCATTATCCATATTGTAAAAGGCCAGTTCACAAAAAGAAAAATTTACATGTTCAATAAAATAAGATTTTAAAAAGTAATTAATTGCAAAAAGTAGTATAGGCACCATAAAAATAAACATGGATTTATAGTTTTAGCACATAGACTATTACCACATGAACATCTATTTCTCCATGACATTTTTGAGCCCCTTTTATTGCTGGAACCATAAAGGTGGAAAAAGGAGAAATCAGAAAGAAAGTTTGCTGACCTACAAGAAATTACACACACTGCAATTCATTTCCAGTGTACACGGATGAATTATTATTATTATTAATATTAAAAGCAAGACATGAACAAAACAAGCAAGTGTTGTGTCTTCCTTGGATAAATGCATCACAGTGTCTGACCTTAGGCTTGAGACATGAAGTAACCAACTCTGTTCAGCCACAAGGCCATGGGTTCCACTACAGTTTACACAGCAAAAATCTTTTCAGAGCCTTCTTCATGTCTCCACTTCTCATGCTGTAGATGAAGGGGTTCAGCATGGGAGTGACCACTGTGTACATCACCGAGGCTGTGGCAGTTGAATGTGAATTATGGCTAATAGAAGAACTAACATACACACTTGTGCCATAAAGTAAGGAAAAAAACGAGATGTAAGGGGCACATCTGCCCTGAGCTGATGAGATGGCATGGATGAAGGAGGCAATCTTGGAATAGGAGTATAGGATCCCAGTCAGAGGACCTCCTGTCAACAGCTCATCTGCAAGATACGTCATGAGGTCATTGAGAAAGGTGTCAGAACAGACTCTGTGGGCCACCTGAAACACCTCACAAAAAAAGTGGTGGATTGCTAGATGTGTGCAGAAGCTCAGCCTCAGCACCAGTAAGCTGTGCAACAAAGCAGTCTGATGGTCCAGCAGAACAGAACGAGCTGCTCACGGAGCCGGAGATTCACGATGACTGTGTAGTGCAGGGGGTGACAGATGGCCATAAACCAATCACAGGCCATCATGGCCAGCAGAAAGTTGTCCAGTGATATAACAATTATGAAGAACATCTGTGTGATGCAGCCTGCATAGCTGATGGCTTGGCTCTGCGATTGGATGTTTGCCAGCATCTTGGGGATGGTGGTGGAGGTGAAGCAGATGTCCACCAAGGACAGGTTTGCGAGGAAGAAGTACATGGGAATGTGGAGGTGTGGGTCTGAAAGGATGGACAAAAAAATGAGCAGGTTCCCACTTACAGTGACCAGGTAGAAGGAAAGGAAAAGTCCAAAGATGAGAGGCTGCACTACTGGGTTCTCTGAAAGTCCCAGGAGAAGGAATTTCACAACCCATGTATGGTTAATTGGTTCCATGTTGACAATGTGACTACCTATTGGAGATAGAATAGGACAGAGTTGAGTGCTGGATGCCTTGCAGAAACATCATCATTTTGATAAATGGATCCCTCCAACATCCCTCTGCTCCTTCTGATGAAGAATTCCTCTCTGATGAGCCGCATTTCCTTGTGAAACTGTGCACCTGCAGGTATGCGTTCCATTCATAGACTTGAGAGAATGAATATTGACCACTCATCATGTTCCTGGCACCGTTTCAACAATGTGTGAGCAAACCTGAGACCCATATGTCCTTAATCCTGAAGACAGAATATAAGCAAAGAGAAATCATGCAATAAATCACATCATGCTCGTGTATATTTGGAGGAGAGCAACAAGCTTTAAGCCATGGGAAATAAATAAGGCTGTACTACTCATGTATCAGGTCAGAAAAACCCAGCAAACAATGTGTCATTTGAACAAAAGTTAGGATCTTAAGGAACATAAAGCAGGTGCACAACCTTGTCTTGGAAATAGTGTGTCTGGCAATAGATTCGGGCCAGGCAGATACCCTGTGAAGGGGCTCATTTCAGGTGATTAAGACAACTGTGGAAGACTTTCACAACAGGAATGAGCAATAGGGGAATGTTGACACGGATGAGAGAATATTAAGGCAGGAGGTAGGCTCATCCCCCTGACACTTCAAGATGGAGGAAGTCCTTCTGTCCAGTGTCACTGCATTTGATCTTTTTTCTGATGAGCTACAAAGACCTTTCTTGAAGTGGAAAGGGTACTACTCTATGTCCACCTGTGCTTGTGTGTTCTAGCTACTGTATTATGTGTGACATTTGAGGACACAGGTGGTCTTGATTTATAATATGCCTATTTGAACTTAAAAGTATCATAATGTCAACAATACACTGAAAAGACGGAAGATCCCGAAAACTGTGTTTTAGCAGAATGTATTGGTAGTTGGGGATTGCATAACCCCTAGGGTCCATGAGTCACTTCAAAATGCCCACAAGTGAGAAACGTCACAACCTTGTGAAACTGTCAGCATTCAAAGCACAGTTTGGATTTTTCAGCATGAGAAAGACAATAATCATGACCTTGAACCAGTGCAAGCTGGAGACTATGTGGTGAGGTGCCCATTTTCTGTCACTGTTACTGCTAACCACCTCCACAAATGATGTACATACAAACAGACACACACACATAATAATATTTATGTGCACACAAGGCATGTGGGAACGTTAGAAAGTTAGTGGAAATTCACACTGTGTCTTACTCCTGCTTTTCTACCGTCTCCTTCAAGCCCCTGAGAAATGTAGTGAATGCCATGGTCTCCTTCATGTGGCATGAACACTCTACCCATTCCATCACATCACTGGAGAGGAGCTCTGTGGGGCTGTCACCATCACACTAACTGTCCCTATGGAGTGTGGATGGTACCCATAACTTCAGCTTGTGACTCCCCTGCTGGCTACATTTCTATATGTCCATTAGCTTACCTGGGCTGGAAGGTTTCTTTTCTTTTTTTTTTTTTTTAACATCCCTAATAAATAGGAATGTTCCCAACGGGGGGATCTGACAGGATCAGGGAGCTCCTCAGAGAGATCATTAGAGCTTTCACTGGTCTTGGCAACTTGCCTGGTCCAATTATATCTTCTTGATATCCAGCATTAAAAAAAAAATAAAGAGATACAGCAGGTTGGGATCAAATAGAACAATGTGATGATATCCTCAAGGCATTGAGAAACATGCAGATTGAATGCTACTACATGAGCAAAGAGAATAAACCAGCCATTCACCAAAGTCAACACACAAAGAACATCATAACTTGGCTTGGGTTTTTTGTGTCAACCACAATTATTTTCTTATATCTATTGCTTATTATTTGACAGTCGATTTCTATGAGGTCTCATGGCTGATGAGGGAAGGTCTTCATTTTCCCTTTGAAATATGTCATATTTAGTATTCCATTTTTCTGAGTCTCTCTCTTGTCTTATAACCCCATTGAGCATTCTCTCATCTTAGTTCTCAGCTTTGCCCAACCTACACACGTTCTGTCATGCACACACATTTACAAAAGTAGCCATTCCTTGATTTTACATGAAATAACATTCTCCATGGGATGTGTCCCTCAAGACATTCATTATGTCAAAGGCATTTATTTAGGTATGCGATGTCTTTGCTTTGTTCATGCAAGGGTTAAGTGAGTAGCTGCCTTACTTGCTTTATTTCTGTATCAATCATGACGTGGTCCAGGGAACAGTACTACATAACGTAGAAACAGATTTGAAGTAAGGAAAGAGCAAGAACCGGAGAAGAAATCACATCATTAAGATCATCAAAAAATGTTTTAAACAAAAGTAAATCTCCTACATGGATTGCATAGCAATAGTGTAACATAAACATAGATTTAAATCAGTGACTATCTGATCACAAAATATATGACATGGAATATTCTGGCATAGAGAAGATTCAAGGTCATAATTGATTGTTTTGAATAATAATAGGCATTTAGATAGTATGTGTATTTTTAATTCCTTACAATTTTTGTTTGTTTAAAAATATTAATTTAAAATATTTTGAGATTCAACAGATTTTCAAATATATAATATTCTCTTCATATGTAGAAATTCTATGCATATATGATGTTCTTTCTTTACATCATGGATATTACCTCGCATCATGGAGGGTTCATGACAACAAACATAAAGTGAGGACACTAAAACAGAGTATTCAAGACAACATTAATTCCAAAACAAGATAGTGTTACAATTTAGATAGCAAAGTTTGAAAGCTTTCATAAGTTCTGGCACAGGTGTCTCTCTAGCTGCAGAAACACTGCATTTGTCCACACTGCACGTACTGTTAAAGAGGATCAGAAAACTCAGAGACCTGAACTGTGGTGTCTGTAAGAAGCTAAGCACCTCTGACAAGGCTGGTGTCCATTATCACAGCTGCAGTTTGAGTCTCAGCTGCTCTGCTGCAGATCCAGCTCTGGGGATGCACCTGGGAAGGCAGCAGAAGCTGACCCCACTGTTCAGCTCCATGGGAGACCCAGATGGAGATCCTGGCACCTGGAAAGGCAGCAGAAGTTGACCCCAGTCCATACATCCTTGCCATGCACATGTGAGACCCAGATGGAGTTCCTGGCTCCTGGAAAAGCAACAGAAGCTGACCTTGGTGCTTAGATCCCTGTCCTCCAAATGGGAGACCCAGTTGGACTCCCTTTCTCCTGATTTCAGTCTGGCCAGACCTGGATATTGGAGTGAATAGAGGCACTCACTCTCTCCTTGTGTCTGTCATGCTTTCAAATGTTTAAAATGGTTACAGGGTGCTATTCAACTGTCTCATGCCTATTTTCATTTTTATATTTAGCACCAGCATCCTATTTTCAAGACACATTTAACAGTTCCATTGGGAGTCCATCTTTCATTGCAGCTTCATATTTCAGTATGATAGTCTCTAATATACAGCTATTGTGCTTTTCCTTAAATGAAAAGTCATAAAAAAAGTCAACACAGGAACAAAATGAGAAAATCTATGAAACAAATATAAAACAGAAGGCAAAACTTTCTACAACAGTGGGATTTAAACACTGTTGGGTGTGTACCAGTATTCTTTGATTTCCTTTGACCTTCTTCATCATTTGAGTTACAGTTAGGGCCTAAAATAAATTTAACTTTCTGAGAGTCAAGTTTTTATGCAATTTGTTTATTACAAAAAGGAAGGAAATCCAGAAGTATGATACCTAATTGAGGAAAACCAGGAGAAATGGATAGACTTTCTGAAACTGGTTGATCAGTTGTTCGAGATGACATTTTATTTCATCATTGATCCATTTATATTCTCCCTTTCATATTTCAATGCAAGTTACTTGTTAAGCAGTAGCACAAATAAACCCATCAGGTAAGCAATGTGGAACCCACGTGTTAAGATATACTTCTCAGGGACTAATAAGAGCATCACTTAATTTTTCATAAAATAATTACAAATAAAAAGAAATTTAATATTTTAAAATAAAATAATTGGCTAGAATCAGAATTTGCCAATAGCCACAGGCGTAGCATACAACTAACCATGATATTCAACAAGCAAAACTTAAAGAAATCAGTTTCCCAGGAGAAGAAACAATAATCAAATCTCAAGATGCTCTTTCCATTTCTACATAATTTTTGCATTCAACGTTAACTATGACATATTATGGGAAACACATGATAATTACCTTAGGAGAAATGGCTTGTCTCACTGAGCAAAACATTTTAAAGTGAGGTGCTAAATGGCAATTATTTGTGATTGCCCCAGAGCAGGAGAAACAGAAAAAGATTCACCTGAGTCCGTCATTGTCTCTTGGAAAACACCTGCAAGAAAACAGCTTCCCATCATGGCTATAGACTTTTGGGGCCAGCAGATGCTTAGAGGTCAGGTAGCTGCCTAATGAGCACGTGCCAGCAGCTATAAATAGATCCTCTGCTGCAGTCTCTCAGACTGTGCAACCTTGGGTTAGAAGCAGCCTGCTTGTTGCCTTGGGTGAATCACCCTGGTTTCTGCATTTGGGGTCTGAGTCTGGTTCAGGGACCAGAGCTTCCCTCCTTCTGCTGTATCTGGGACCAAGCGTCAGGCTCCAGCATCCACCATCCACCATTCCCAAGAGGGGTATCTGAACACAGCAGGAGTGGTTTCAGGCTATGGCCACAGAGTCACCCAGGAGCTGAGCTAACACACCAGACAATTCCGGAGTTCTTCATCATGTAATTAACCACTGAATACAAATGCTAGTGATTATCATGGCAAAAAATGTTGGATCTCCTAGGGCAATGGTCAGTGCTAATGAAGAAATGAGGGGAAAAACGATAATCTCTCAGAGACAATGAGAGGCTTCAACTGCCTGGAGTGCATGGAGCCAGCTTTGCAGCATTTTACGTTCCGGGGGAGAGAAGAAATTTTCTTAGTGGACGGACATGTAGTGCAGTGTACGGACATCCAGGCAGTGAGAGATTGGTTGTTCCCCATTCAAAATTAATTAGAGGAGGGAAATGACAACCCCCTGGTCCTGGAACAGCCTCTGTAAACTGAGTCAAAACTCTCCTCCTTTGCTTTATGACTGACTGTACCTGTACTGAAAGGAAAGGCCCTGGTAGGAGAAATGTGTGGATGGAAATCCTAATAAGAGCAGCCACTGCAACATAAATGTCTAACAATCTTCTCTCTGCTCTCACACTGTGTTCTCAGATGAATCAATGTTAATGACACAGTAAGACGGGCTCTATCAAAGACACCTGCCTGACAGATATTGCATCATCTGAGAGTTGGATACTCTCAAGGCTTCCAGTCACTTCCATTTCTCTGCAATTTCATGCTTTCCTGGTGTGCTCTGGTGAGAGAGTTTTATTCCTGTCTTTATTATCATTTTACATACACAGATTGCTTTTTCTGCCATTCAGTTCTTTGATATGTACTTGGAGTGTTCTTCAATGCAAAAAAAGAATGTGCATTTAAAGGTAAGTATATTATGGTCCAAAACATCTCGTGAAAAAGTATTTTAATCCATACTTGTGCAGGGTAATCAAAATTTAGATAACTATTTTGCAAAACACATATACAAACATGAGTAAATCTGCTAGCTGCATTTTGAGACATTTTGATATACCTTTTCAGTAAAATTTAAGAGAACTAATGAAAGATTGCAAATCACAAACTCATTCTGAGTTGCAAATCCACTGCAATTAAAATCTACAAAAAATATGATTCTGCACACGGAGTCTTAATAAGTCCTTTACAAGTATTTCTAACGTTCTCCACATTCAGTTGTTCTCATTTGACATCCTTTATGATTCCTCCTGTATAGCTCATTCAACTATTTACTCATAGTGACACACTTCTGCCTCCAGTTGCATTTCACTAAAGATCATTTTATCTGTAATAAGCAGAATTGCATCCCAGTATCTTATAATATACAGAAAACCACATATTATACATCATTTCAACTCCTGCTTATTTCTTCATGCATTGATTTGGAAAATGTATAGTGAGTTGGTATACACTAATGAATAAAAATTTCTAAGTGGTCAAAAAATATCTTATTAAATGTGAGATGTAGTTGATGTTTTAGGGAAGGCCTGAGAGAGTTAAGGAATTCTTGTTCAGTGATTTCACTGGGAAAGGGACAAAATGGGACCTGAGCCATCTCCAAATGTAGGAGGTACATTCTAAATAGGAATGCATCAGTTTCGGATTTGCACTCTGATATTCACTTTCTCTTTGTATGAATATGCTTCAGGTGCAACTGCATATTCCTGATTGTGACCTGAACCACATGAAAGTGAGAAACCAAACTGAACAGCTTTCAGCATTCATTCTCCTGGGATTCTCAGAGGACCCAAGCCTGCAGCCTCTCATCTTTGGGCTCTTCCTCTCCATGTACCTGGTCACTGTCAGTGGGAACCTGCTCATTGTCCTAGCCATCCTCTCTGACACCAACCTCCACACGCCCATGTACTTCTTCCTTGCTAAGCTGTCATTAGCAGATGTAGGCTTCACCTCTACCAGCATCCCCAAGATGCTGGTGAATATCCAGACACAGAGCCAAGCCATCAGCTATGCAGGCTGCATCACACAGATGTTCTTCCTTATGCTATTTGGAGGTCTGGATGATTTTCTTTTGACCGTGATGGCCTATGACCGGTTTGTGGCCATCTGTCATCCCCTGCACTACACAGTCATCATGACCTCCCAGCTCTGTGTGAAGCTCGTTCTGGTGTGCTGGACCATCACTGTCCTGAATGGCATTATTCATTGCTTACTGGTCCTGACTCTGAGCTTCTGTACGCATGTTGAAATCCCTCACGTTTTCTGTGAGTTGAATCAGGTGATCCACGGAGCCTGTTCTGACACCTTTCTCAATGACTTCATGATGTATACTGCAACTGTGCTGCTGGCAGGGGGTCCCCTATCTGGGATCCTGTACTCCTACTCCAAGATCGCCTCTTCCATTTGTGCTATCTCATCAGCTCAGGGAAAGTATAAAGCCTTTTCCACCTGTGCCTCTCATCTCTTGACCATCTCCCTGTTTTATGGCACCTTCATAGGAGTGTACGTTAGTGCCAGCACTGACCCAAGTTCAGCCTCTTCTGCAGCAGCCTCGCTGATGTACACAGTGGTCACCCCCATGCTGAACCCCTTCATCTACAGCCTGAGGAACACAGACATGAAGAGAGCTCTGAAAAGACTGCTGTTCATAAAATTTAGTTAAACCAACTGTATTAGGGCTGAGCAGCATCAGGGACTTCATGTCTCAAACCTCAATGATAAATATTATGACGAATTTATCAGAGGAGGAAGCAGAGCTTGCTTAGTCTGTTCCCTGTTTTGTTTCTATTATTATTAGTAGTAGTAGTAGTAGTAGGATCCATTCCTCTGGGCACACTGCAAATTAATGACCCACCGCATTGCAATGTTTTTTGTCTGGTATGTCAACAATATCTTTCTGATTTTTCCTTTTTCCCATTTTTATTGTAAGTCTTGTTTCAGAAATTCAAGGGAACTCAACAATTCCATGGAAAATGTGAGCCAATGTGGGCAGTTAATGGGCTATATGACTTTTAATTGCATGCTTATTTTTAAAGTGACTACACATTTTTATAATGAATTCATGTATTTTAAATTCTATCGAAGTACCACTTATATTTGCTTTTGGAATGGCCTTTTTCGGTATGCCTTCGGTACCCAGTTGCACCATATTTAATGCAGAAAATAAGATTTCATTCTTTTGATGGCTGTGTGTTATTCCATTTATGTATACCACATGCTCTGTTGATGGGAATCTTTGTTAGCATAGTCTTACGCATATTCTGTGAAATGCACGATGGTAATTGTGGAATTGAAGTGTCCATAGTTCTCATGATATAGTTTCTAATCAAATAACACCTTATGACTCTAGTCAATGTTCTCCTTAATAGCTCAATAGTTCATTTTTTAGTTAAGATACATTTAAGAATCACTATAGTAAAATTTTGATTTTTTTATTCCAACCAGAACAAAAAACACATATTTTATGCTTTTTCTTATATATGATAGTTCATATATAATGCACACATGAAAACAAGATATGTAAGAATGGACCTGGAATCTTGTGATTTTGTTATTGTATTTTTTGTCAATACTCCTGCACAGGAGTCACTCTGATTTTTACTTGACATTAACACTATGATTAAAATATTGAAACTACTTTACTGCATAAAGTTGTAGAAGAAAAGGAAGAAAGGGGATATTGAAGCAGGGAGGTATGACTAATTTCTTTGAATTTTATTTATAAAAGTCCTGAAACCTGTTCTCTTTCTATCTGTAGATATTTAAGAAATTTAATTTTTTTAAAAAATCATAAGAATATTCCCATCAACTCACTTGAGGCAACGTTGATTTCCTCAGTGCAGGGATAGAACTTTTGTGAAAATGCCTGTTTCTTCATTGTGGTTCTGAGAATTCTTCTTACGTCTGGTAGGACAATATGTTATCTCTACCATATTCCAATGCAAGCTACTTGTTAAGCAGTAGCACAAATAAGCCCATAGTGTAAACTTTGTGTGAAATCCATGTGGTTAAATATCTGAAGGCATGAATTTGTCAGGGGTTAAGGGAGTATTACAGAGCTTTCCATAAAATAAGATAAATAAACTAAATTTAATATTTAAAATAAAAAAAATTGGATAGTATAGTATTATACAAGTAGCCACAGGCTTAACATACAACCAACCTTTATATGCAACAAGTAAAAAATAGAGAAGTCAAGTTTCCCAAAAGTAAACAATCAAATCTCAAGATGCCTTTTCCATTTCTTTTTTTTTTAAGATATATTCATTTATTGAAAAGTCAGATATACACAGAGGAGGAGAGACAGAGAGGAAGATCATTCTTCCAATGATTCACTCCCCAAGTGAGCGCAACGGCTGATGCTATGCCGATCCGAAGCCAGGAGCCTCTTCCGGGTCTCCCACGCGGGTGCAGGTTCCCAAAGCTTTGGGCCGTCCTGGACTGCTTTCCCAGCCCACAAGCAGGGTGCTGGATGGGAAGTGGAGCTGCTGGGATTAGAACCAGCGCCCATATGGGATCCTGGCGCGTTCAAGGTGAGGACTTTAGCCGCTAGGCCATGCCACCTGGCCCAGCCTTTTCCATATCTACATTATTTTTGTACTAAGCTTTAACTACAACATCTTAGGGGAAAACCATCATATTTGTCTTTAAGGAACAGGTTGTGTAAAAAAGAATTTTTTTAAAGGTGAGGAAATAAATGGCAGCTAATTGTGATTGCCACAAAGCAGGAGAAAGAGAAAGAGGATTCACCTGGGTGCATCATGGTCTTGAGAAACACCTGCTTTCTTGCCCAGGCTATAGTCCCAGGTACCAGCAGGTGCTTAGAGGTCAGGGAGCAGCCTAATGAGCAGGTGCCAGGAGCTGTAAGGACTCCTCCTCTGCTGTGGTCATATAGATTGTGCAACCTTGGGCTAGAAGCAGACTACTTGTTGCATTTGGGGTCCTGAGACTGATCAGGAGCCGGAATTTCCCTTCTTCCCTCCTCTGTGCCTGGGACAGAGCTTCAGTCTGCAGCATCCACCATCAAGGAAGGAAACTGAGCATCCATACAGACATTTTAGTCATGGAGAGGTGATGCAGGTGAGCTTGGTAGACACTTGAGAAGGGATCTCAGACTGTGGACACAGACAACTTTCCCTGGGGTTTAACCAAAAGCTGAACTAACCTAGCCAAACCCTGGGATAGGTCTAGGGTTGTGACTGCTATGCTTAAGTATTGAATGCATTGGTCAGTGATTTTCAAGGGGAGGGAAATGTTGGATATACTATGGCAATAAACATTGCTAATGAAGAAATGAGGGCAAGAAAAGATCAATTCTAGTAGACAATGAGTGGTGAAAGTTCCCTCGAGTACATATAGCCACCTTTGCACATTGGGGAATCTGGAGAAAGCAGAGAGTGAATTTTATATGTGGTAGACTCATGCTGGAATGAGTTCATATTAGATTTTAGTGAAAAGAAACATAGTGGTGAATACAACCCCTGGCCCAGGAACAGCCTCTGCAGACTGAGTCAACACCCTGCTCTTTCCAGGAGTGAAGAGTTGCAGTAACTGACTGTTCCAGTATCAACAGGAAAGGGCCAGGAGAGGGGAAATGTTTCCTGGAAATCCTGATAGAAGCTGCTGAAACACTCAGGTCTCAGGGTCTTCTGTCTTCTCTCACTTCACTCTCACGTAACTCAATGTTATCTTAACTAGACAGTAAGAACAGCTCTATCAAAAGACACCTGCTTGACAGTTATTACATAAGCTGTGTGTTGGATACACTCAGGGTTTTCCTACCATTCTCATTTTTTTCCCTAATTTCATTGCTACCCTGGTGTGGTGTCAGGTGAGAGAGTTTTATTCCTATCTTTACTGTCTTCATACCAACAAATATTGACCATTGTTGTCAGCTTGCTTTCTGTCATGGAGTTCTTTGAGCATACCTAATAAGCACACTGTACTTATTTCAGTACAGTGAAAAATATATTTACAGTGTAGCGTGGTATGCCCCAAATGTCTCATGCAAAAATATATCCTAATTCAAACTTATGAGGGGTCATCAACATTTGAACAACTCTTCTTTGCAAAATGTATGCACAAAAATAATTGAAGCTTTTAGCTACATTTGTAAGATCCTTTGATGGACCGTTAGTAGAAAGTAAGAGGATGTGTCAAAGCTTCCAGTTTTTGTTGTCAAAATCTCTAACTCATCCTTGGGTTCCATACCTATGCATATTAAATCTACAAAAATTTCAGTCTGCAAACAGAGAGTTAGTAAGTCAGTTTCATATATATTTCCGATCTACTCCATGTTGAGTCCTTCTGATCATCTGAAATCCTTTGTGATTCCTCTTTGCTTAACATGATTGAGTCATCTGCTCAAAATCATAGCACTTCTGCTTGGACTTCCATAATGTGCCAGAATATCACTTTATTTCACAATCAGAACTGAATCTCTTCATCTCATAAGATGCATGAAATCACACATTTTATACAGCTTCTTCTCCTGATATTTGGTTTATACAGTCAGTTGGAAAATCAATGGTGATTTTTTAACCTCTGATGGATACATATTACCCAAGTGGTCAAAGAATACCTTATTATAGTTGAGAAGCATTTGATGATGTAGGGAAGAATTGAGGGTACAAAGCAATTTTTGGTCAGTGATCCCACTGGGAAGGACCAAAATTAGCACCAAACCAACTCTAAATTGAAGTTCTGAATCGGACAGCATAAATTTGGGATTTCTGCAGTGTTGTTTACATCTGTTTTTTATGAATATGTATCAGGTTCAGCTACTTCTTCCTGACAGTAATATCCACCACATGAAGCTGAGCAACCAAACTCAGCTTTCAGAATTCATTCTTCTGGGATTCTCAGAGGACCCAGCACTGCAGCCTATTACATTCAGGCTGCTCCTCTCCATGTATGTGATCTATGTGATTGGGAATCTACTCATTATCATGGCCATCCACTCAGACAACCACCTCCACATGCCCATGTTCTTCTTCCTTGCCAACTTGTCCTTCTTTGACATCTGCTTCATCTCCACCACCGTCCCCAAGATGCTGGTGAACGTCCAGACACAGAGTCAAGCTATCAGCTATGCAGGCTGCATCACTCAGCTGTTCTGCTTCATAAACTTTGGAGCATTAGATAACTTTCTTCTGGCAGTGATGGCCTATGACCGGTTTGTAGCCATTGGCCACCCCCTGCACTACACAGTCATCATGAATTCCCGCTCTGTGTGCAGCTCCTTCTTGTGTACTGGACCATCACTGTCCTGTATTGCTTGTTTAACAGCTTAGGAGTGCTGAGACTGAGCTTCTGCATACACCAGGAAATCCCTCATTTTTTCTGTGAGTTGAATCAGGTGGTCCACAGAGCCTCTTCTGACACCTTTCTCAATGACCTCATAATGGACTTTGCAACTGTGCTTTTAGGGGTTGGTCTCCTGTCTGGGATCCTGTACTCTTACTCTAAGATTCCCTCTTCCATCTGTGCCATCTCATCAGCTCAGGGAAAGTATAAAGCCTTTCCACCTGTGCCTCTCATTCTTTGATCATCTCCCTATTTTATGGTACAATCATAGGTATGTACCTCAGTGCCAACACTGCCCCAAATTCAGCCTCTACTGCAGAAGCCTCAGTGATGTACACCATGGTCACCCCCATGTTGAACTCCCTCATCTACAGCCTGAGGAACATAGATATGAAGAAGGCTTTGAAAAGACTGTTGTTCCATAAATGATAGTGGAACCCACAGTGTTTGGTATGAGCAGTGTCAGTGACATCATGCCTCAGGCTTCGGGGTCAGACAATGTGATGCATTTATCAGAGGAGAAAGCAGAACTTCCTGTCAGCTCGCATTGTTTTATTAATGATTAATTCCTCTGAGGGTACATTGCGGATGAATGACCCATTGCATTGCATTAGATGTAAACTGGTAGATCAATTTAAAAGTGTAAATAACATTGTAGAAAAACTAAAGCAAGAGAAGACCACCATTGAATTAGGACTGATATTTTAGAATTTTACTTAGGAGATACATTAAGCCTGTACAAATTATATCCATAAAATATTTTAAAAATAATATAATTTATTTTTTGTTAAATAATCTCACTTAGTTGATTCAGGTACAAAGGGTGAAGGGATACAGGAAAGTGGATAATACCATTGTTTCCACACTAGTATCATTTTTTCCCTGTATTTAGGGTCAAAGGAGAAACAAAGGGAAAAGTCCAACCCAGCCTCCCACACATCCCACCCAGGTCCCAAATGTGAGGCACACTCCAAGAGTCCTGCTCAAACAGTTTCTATATTTCAACAGTTTTGATTTGTTACAATCTTGCCATTCCCATCATGATGAAATCTATTCACAATCCACTGGCTGACACAGGTTCTTCATGATTAGGGTTCTGAGAATAGCAGTTCAGTTGGAGTGATCTCCAAAGAAACTTCATCAGAGATGATCCCACCCTGATTCTTGCGTGAGTTTGCTAGTACAGTGTCCGGCACAGTCCTTCACCGTAATCAGCTTATGCACATGCTGGTCGTTGCAATTGCTGGGTCATTTCTGTTTCCAGCCCTGTCTTCCACTTGAACCAATGGGTGTTACAGTCCAACTTTATCCAACCCACTTCATACTTGGTCCTGATGCTAACCAGTGGAAGCTGCAGCCTAGTTGGGGCAACTCCCCATAAACCCCAACAGACCTGCTCCCTACCCTGGTTCCCATGCAGGACAGTATGTACCACAGGCTTATTCAGTCTGTCCCACATCGCATTTAGCTCTGGTATTTGTCATTGGGCATGAAGCCTAGTTCAACCCAACCTACTATCCAGCCCATACACATACTGTGCTCTCCAGTGGGAGTGGTTTCACATGAGGGTGGTGCCCACTATCTCCTTACTAGGCCACTCCAACTTCCGGATTATGCACTCTCCAGGTGGTTCTGGCATTTAACTTAACAAAATTAGCCCCTAGTGCCAGCCTCTGCCAGCTGATGATGTGTCAAAGGCCAACCAACCCTCACCCACTGTAATTTTTGCTTGCACCAGTCAGAACAGTCAGCCCAATCTGGCCCTTCCCTAATCTAGCTCACATGAGGCCCACAGGTGTTGCAGCCCTGCCTGTTCTGGTCTGCTCCCATCCCAACCCATGCTCTCCAGTGGGAGTGGTTGTCCAGCAGGGGAGACCACATTCTCCTGCCAGCTTTGCCTCCTCATCCCCAGTTCTCATGTGTATTGTTTGGGCACTGCAACCACATCTGGTATGGCTCACCTCACCTTGGCATTGCTTAATGTGACCTGGCATGTGTTGCAACCAAATTTGGCCTGGTCCACACTCTATGTTGGTGTTTGGATTCACCAGTGGGTAATGTGAATGGGTTCAACCTGGTCTGCCCCCAAACTATGCGATACGTATGATGGTGGTCATCTTTCTTTGTCCCGTTTTGGGTTGCTCCTTATCATAGTTCTGTGCTCAACTGCAGGGACTGTGTACTAACAAAGGGGTTTCCCAAGCTCCTTCTTCAGAACCTCTCTCTGTGACAGATATTGTACATACTGGTAGTTCCATGGGCCAGCCCTCATTGCTGGCCTTGAATCCATTCCATTTCTTGGTGTTGGATGTTTCATACACTTCCAAGGTTTGTCCATACCCACACACTGCTCACAGATGGCTCAGTAGGGTCAGAGACCTAGCCTAGTCTTTCCTACATCTACCCAGGTTCTCCAGAGCACCAAATGGTGTTGGCATCTAGCCCTGTTTGGTGTGCCCAGCCCTAGTCCAGACTGGTTTCATATCCAGACTTAATGCAGCCCCTACTCTAGCCCTTGCTCCCTCCCATGGGAATCATAGCCAAGCAAGGGTGTACTCTCAGAGCTCCTCCACTGAATCTATTCCCAGCCCTAGATTGCAGGTGTGCCAGTGGGTGCTTTGACCCAGTTGGCTTAGCCCCTCAACTGTTTCAGCCTTTGCCTTCGATGCTGTGATATGGTATCCCTGCCTTATGCAGACAAGTTGGTGTAAGAGCCTAGGTCAGAATAACATGTGTTCCATCCTGATTTTTGTTCTTTTTTGTGAGTTAAGGTTTGCATGGCCCCACCCAGTCGGCCTCATTCCAGTTGCGGCTCAGCTGACCCCACATCCCAGTGTAGGATGCACCTTCGGGTGGTGCTGCCTTGACCTGCCCAGATTGCCATCGGTTCCTTTACCTATAAGTGATGGCAGGTGGCTTGGTCACTCCTAACTTAGCCCATTGCCACCCCAGCTCAGGAGCTAACCTGCTGGACTTGTAGTTCCACAGGGTTGTGTCCTTACTTCCCCTACAGAGTCTATCCCCTGGACCAAGTCCTCTCGCACACTGGTTAGTGTCTTGACCCTGACAAATGTGACCAGTCCACTATCCCACCACCCAGATGGGTAATGGTACCTATCCCTGCTAAACAGGTCCCCATCCATAGCTTTGGTGTGGACTGGTGTGTGGCAGTCAGTGATGCTCTATGCTAACAGCCCATCTCAGGATCAATCTGGCCCGAATTGATCTTTTGGACTCTCCCCTCCAAACCACCAGGTCTCAGTCCCCATGCTTGCCAGAAAGTTTCATGACCCTGTTACTGGGAATCACCCATATTTCATCTCTCACTTACACTAACGCTGGCCTTATTCATGGGTATCCCTAGACAGCAATTACATATCCCCAAATCCCCAGAGTTTGCTGCCTCAGGCCAGCAGGCAGAGCCTGGCACTACTTGGTGCACTAGTTTCCCAAAGCCAAGAACTTAGTCACTGCCTTCTACCAGTGGCTTTGGCCTGAGTCCCCAATACTGTTTACAGTCCAGTGGGGACAGCCCCCACAGCTGCCACACTGCGGGGAGCTGCAGTTACCCCCAGTCTCAAAGCCTGAACCCCTCTCAAACACTTCCTCCCTCAATAACAGGAATACAATATTAAAATTGAAACTTTTACTGGAGTATTGCATAGCAGACTGTCAAAAAATAAATCAAGTATTTTGGCTTTTCATATAATAATTTTATTTATTATGTATCTTTTTTTTACACCTCAGACTAATTTGAAATTTAAAATTGAGAGGTACACCACTGCTATTCAACATAGTCCTAGAGGTACTTGCAGAGGCCATAAGACAAGAAAAAGAAATCAAAGGCATACGTATAGGAAACGAAGAAGTCAAGCTTTCACTATATGCAGATGACATAATCCTATACATAGAAAAACCAGGAGACTCAATACAGAAACTGCTAGAACTTATACGAGAGTTTGGCAGAGTGGCGGGGTACAAAATTAACGAACGAAAATCAACAGCCATAGTGTACGCAAATAACACCAAGATGGAAGAAAATCTAACCAACAGGATACCATTCAAAATAGCTGAGAGAAGTATGAAGTATTTGGGAATAAATCTAACCAAAAGCGTAGGAGACCTATTCGAAGAAAACTACAAACTATTTAAAAAGGAAATTGAACAAAACCTCAAAAGATGGAACAACATCCCGTGCTCCTGGATAGGCAAAATCAATATCATTAAAATGTCTATACTGCCACAAGCAATATACATTTTCAATGCAATTCCAATCAAATTGCCCAAAACATTCTTCACGGAACTGGATACAATGATTCAAAAGTTCATCTGGAAACACAAAAAACCACGAATAGCTAGAACCATCCTGAAAAATAAGAAGTTAGCAGGGGGAATCACAATCCCGGACCTCTGGACATACTATAGAGCAGTGGTTATCAAAGCAGCCTGGTACTGGCACAAAGACAGAAAGGAAGATCAATGGAATAGAATAGAAGCTCCAAAAGGGAACCCACACAAATACAACCAATTAATCTTTGACAAAAAGACCAATGACAACTCAAGCAAGTGGGAAGGCCTCTTTAGTAAATGTTGTTGGGACAACTGGCTGATAGCCTGTAGAAACAAAAAGATAGACCCACATCTATCACCATACACCAAGATCCAATCTACATGGATAAAAGACCTAAACCTACATCCAGAAACCTTCAAACTCTTGCAAGAAAATGTAGGAAATACCCTGCAAGACCTAGGAGTAGGTCCCAATTTCTAAGAAGGACACCAAAAGCAATAGCAGTTGAGAACAGAATAAACAAATGGGACCTCATCAAACTAAGAAGCTTCTGTACAGCAAGGGAAACAATCAACAAAGTAAAAAAGCAACCCACAGAGTGGGAGAAGATCTTTGCACACGATATAGGCGATAGGGGGCTAATTTCCAGGATATACAAAGAACTTCAAAACAACCAAAAAACCAAAACGAACAAGCCACTCAAGAAATGGGCACGGGAAATGGGCAAACATTTCACAAAGGAACAAATCCAAATGGCAAACAAACATATGAAAAAATGTTCCAGCTCCCTAGCAATAAGGGAAATCCAAATTAAAACATCGATGAGGTACCACCTAACACCAGCAAGATTGGCCCACATAAACAAGAACACCAACGACGCCTGCTGGCGAGGATGCGTGGGAAAGGGAACCCTACTCCACTGCTGGTGGAGCTGCAAATTGGTACAGCCTCTATGGAAATCAGTCTGGAGAACACTCAAACAACTCAAAATCTGCATACCATATGACCCAGCAATAGCACTCCTAGGAATATATCCAAAACACCTGTTTTACGACAAACCAACATGCATCCCTATGTTCATTGCAGCACAATCAGTAATTGCAAAAACATGGAAGCAACCAAAATGCCCATCAGCAGAAGATTGGATAAGAAAGCTTTGGTTCATCTACTCCATGGAATACTACTCAGCTATTAAAAAAAACAAAATGCAGTTCTTTGTGGCTAAATGGGCACAACTGGAAACTATAATGCTAAGGGAAATGAGTGAATCCCAAAAGATTAGATACCACATGTTTGCCTTGATTTAACGTGTAAAAAAAAAAAAATAAAATAAAATTGAGAGGTAATAAAAGAGTCCAATTTTTTCTCCACAATGCATTTCCTGTGTTACATTTCATATTAACATTTTTATTATAGTTATTAAATCCCTTTAAGTTCCTTAATTTGAATCCTAAAAACCCATTATCCCAGACATGCTCTCTCCCACCAGTAATCAACTTTCATATTGACATTGTTCTCTTGAAATCTTGAATTAGGAAGGAAAAAGAACCTGGAGAAATAAATAGAACCCTATATGCACAGTCATTTAATAGCCCTTACAACAGAAAGCCAAAAAGAGGCAATAATCAGTCAAAAAATCTGGAGATGAAAGAAAATCATGAGAGTCTCATATGTAGATTGGTGAACAAAGTGAGATTCTCCTGTCTACATGCTTTGCGTTGCTGGGTTGTCCAATCTGCGGTTCACGTGGAGGACACAGAGACTAAATGATACTGCTTTGCTGAGGACCCTGCACATGGCCCTCTTGATGTCCCTGTTCCTCAGGCTGTAGATAAAGGGGTTGAGCATGGGAGTAACCACTGCATATGTCACTGAGACCACTGCACCCTTCCTAGTAGATATTGAGAAAGCTGAGTTCAGATACACCCCAAAGACTGTTCCATAAAATAAGCAAACCACTGTGAGATGAGAGCCACAGGTGGAAAAGGCTTTATGCCTCCCCTCTGGAGATGGGACCCTCAGAATGGAAGAGACAATTTTATAGTAGGAGTAAAGAATCCCTGAGAAAGGAATGAAGCCATATACAAACCCAACAAAATAAATCAGCATGTCATTCGTGAAGGTGGTTATGCAGGTGAGGTTGAGAAGCTGAGAAGGGTCACAAAAGAAGCTAGAAATTTCCAAAGTTTTGAAGCAGGTAACTTCTAAAACCATTAAAAATTGTAGTAGGGAATCCAAAAGGCTTGCTAAAAAAGACACTGCAACTAGGAAACCACAGCAATGAGGGTTCATGATGACCTGGTAATGCAGGGGGTGGCAGATGGCAACAAACCGGTCATATGCCATTACTGTAAGCATCAAATCATCCATGCATCCAAAGATGATGGAGAAAGACATCTGAGTCAGGCAACCTGCATAGGAGATGACTGTGCTGTGGGTGAGGATGGCAATGATCAACTTGGGAACTGTGGTAGAGGTGAGACCCACATCAGCCAAGGACAGGCTGCAGAGGAAGAAGTACATGGGTGTGTGCAGTTGGGAGTCTGAGGTGACAGCCAAGATGATGAGCATGTTCCCAAGCACTGAGACCAGGTACATGGAGAGGAACAATCCCAGGAGTACAGGCTGCAGCTCTGGATCCTTGGAGAAGCCCATAAGTTGGAATTCTAGGACACGTGTGAAATTTTGGCTTTCAATATAACCTGAATTGCTTTTTGGAAAGAAAGCAGTGTTGGCTAAATAAAATAGATAAGAAATTAAATAGCATTACATACATAGTTAGCTCATCTTTCCATGTTTTTAACACAAAGATATCACTAAGCTTTCTGATAGAAATGCTATAAAATGGAAAAGAAGGTTAGAGACGTTTTTGTGGGGATGGAATTTTGAAAGTCACAATTGTTATATGATGCATATTTTGCCCCTAAATTGATTCACCTGAGAGAAGCTTCATTTAATTCATTCTTTTTTTAATGATAGTTTGGCATTGTGCCTTCTTTCCTGTCACAATAAAGTATTTTTATATTTTCGATTTTATTATTTTATTTTATAACATAGTTCAATGGGCTCATATATTTTCCTTTACTCCTACCCCACCCATTGATTTCCTCTATATTATTACAGTAGTACAGTTCACAAACAGTAATAATTCCATCATTGTGGGCCTGGGCCATGCAGAAAGTCCACACTTTATTGTCAAGATAAATTTAAAAATTGCATTGGGAGTCCATCTTTGATCTGAAAGTAGAGATAGCGCAATATCATCCCCTCAAATGAAAAGCCACAATGCAACATCAACAACAGTAAATAAAATGGGATTTACAACATCAAGAAGTTAACTAACACGGTACTGAATGACGAATGTGTAGAAAATGCAAGTTCTTAACTACATCCTGTAACTACATTATTGACATCTCAATTTTAGTTTATACATAACCAACTGTTGTAAACCTTAAAACGACTGTAGAGTACTATTCAACTGTCTCATGTCTTTTTTTCCCATATATATATTTAGCTATTTATAGTATTCAAGCAAGATTTTACTGAACTTTGTGAATTTTAGGTTATTCCAAACAGGGTTATAACTCAAATAAGCCATATATTAAGGCTTAAGGAGCAGAACAGTTTTAGGAGGAGTGCGCTGAGAAATCTTCCATATATTAGTTAGTGAGGAGTAACTGATCTTTGCGTCCTACGTAGTGAGGTACATGAAAGTCCAAAATGACTTTTCCTTGACAATAAGACAATTCTATAAGATATGTGTATAAAATATAGTTGAGGTGTAGAATTTGATACTTGTGCCAATTTACTTATTAAGTCATTAACATTTTCTGCCCTAATCTAAAAAATCATTATCAGCCACATGCTTTTAAAATATACATTCAGAGCCTGGTGTGGTAGACTAAGGGCTAAAGCCCTTGCCTTGCATCCACCGGGATTCCACATGGGGTGCTGGTTGTAATCCAGCCAGCTCTGCTTCCCATTCAGCTCCCAGTTTGTGGCCTGGGAAAGCAGTCAAGGACGGCCCAAAGCCTTGGAACCCTGTACCCAGGTGGGAGACACTGAAGAGGCTCCTGGCTCCTGGCTTCAGATTGACTTAGGCCTGGCAATTTTAGCCCCATGAGGAGTGAATGAATGGATGAAAATCTTCCTCTCTGTCTCTCTTTCTCTCTATGTATCTGAATTTGCTATAAAAAAAATCTTTAAAAATAGATATACATTCAAGTAAAACACTGACATATCTAGAAACGACAGCTCAGGATAAATGACTAAATATGTCATTAATATGGGATATTTCCATTTGTCTCTGGCAGATAGCAACTGCCTGAGAAGCAAGTATGGATTTCAGCACTTTTGTTGAGGTCATTCACTCACGATTGAACCAGCATGTGAGAGTCACTGCACCTCCCTGTGGTTGTATTCTATACCGGATGTAGAATGAATAAAGACAAATGTAAAACAAATGCAGCATTATTTGTTTAATGGTCTAAGACAAATACAGCATCAAGATGAGGCTTAGATCAGAAATATCTTGCTAATGAGGAGGGTTTTTTTTTTTTAATTGGTGTTTAATACAGAATCCGTCATGTTGGAGCAATCACAAACAACCGTAATGCTGTAGAGGCCCAGAGGACCTGCAATGCAGACAGGAAACCACCAAGTGTGGGAACATCACATGTTATTGGACAAATATTGGGGTTCAACGAAGTTGCCCTTCTATAATTAACAACCTGGAGAGAGGACTGCTTCAGTGTGCTGCAAGGTACAGGATCTAAGAGTCATTCTCCAAACAGGTATCATATTCTTATACAAGGGTATATTATGCATCAAAGGAATTTTGAAAACATGTAATATTCTTGAATCCTTTCAGTATAAATATTCTTTAATGCAAAGTTGTTTTTTTCCCATACTATGTGAAAAGTATATATTTTGAAACGGTTATGTATGCATTTTCAAAGGCTATTTGCCACCAAAATGAGCAAATAATTCATTCCACTTTTTATGAGCATTTAAAGTCTCATATAAGGACAGAAGCCAAAGATCTTGTTATAACAAATAGGAGGATCCGGAGGAGGCCCCGTCGCTTCCTTCGCAGCCCATGGGGCTGTCCCTGTGAGCTCCTGATGGAGTTTGAGGCCCTGAAGCCGTCGCTGAGCCGCACCTCTGCGGGGCTTCCCGGAGCAGCGCTTAGCGGACCCCGCCCGGGCCCCCTCAGCTTACAAAACACTACACAACAAAATAATGATCTGCTACACTGCTAACCTGAGCATCCAGCTTCCACAGTGCCTATGCAAGCAGCTCAATGGACAGAGTTTCTGTCCTGTCCAATCTGCTATAATGAATTTGATGAGAATGTGCACAAACCCATCAGTTTAGGTTGTTCACACACTGTTTGCAAGACCTGCCTGAATAAACTTCACCGAAAAGCTTGTCCGTTTGACCAGACTGCCATTAACACAGGCATTGATGTGCTTCCTGTCAACTTTGCACTTCTCCAGTTAGTTGGAGCCCAGGTACCAGATCATCAGTCGATAAAGTTAAGTAATTTAGGTGAGAATAAACACTATGAGGTTGCAAAGAAATGTGTTGAGGATTTGCCACTCTACTTAAAACCATTAAGTGGAGGGAAAGGTATAGCTAGTTTGAACCAGAGCGCACTGAGCCGTCCAATGCAAAGGAAACTGGGAACACTTGTAAACTGCCAACTGGCGGAGGGAGAAGGCCGTGTCAGAGCCATGCGAGCCACCCATTCACTTGGAGAAAGAACTGTAACAGAGCTGATATTACAGCATCAGAACCCTCAGCAGCAGTCTGCCAATCTGTGGGCTGCTGTCAGGGCTCAAGGATGCCAGTTTCTAGGGCCAGGTAAGGCAGAGCACTCTCTTCCCTTCCTTATTTGCTGGTAGGGCTTGAGAGTGCCAACTTACAGAGATAGGCAAGGATTCTGAGACTCAACCCATCTTGATATTTGACTCTTGAAATAAAATGGGTTTTGTTAGTCATTATCTGTATAATAGGCAGTTCTTTGTATTAAAATGCTCCTTTTAAATGTGAGGTTAGATTTCACAGCTACAGTTTGTAAATTAGAAATCTGAGTTA
Source organism: Ochotona curzoniae (assembly GCF_017591425.1). Lineage (NCBI taxonomy): Eukaryota > Metazoa > Chordata > Mammalia > Lagomorpha > Ochotonidae > Ochotona > Ochotona curzoniae. The sequence goes on from NW_024467101.1 coordinate 628,937, forward strand.
GAACAGACCTAAGATTGCACAGGTTGTAACGAAAGGAAAAATAGACTTTTTTCAGTCTGAAAAAATGGGAAAAGGTTGTGGTTGGTTTTAAGCTTGGGAAGCATGGAAATTATTAAAAGTAGCAGTGGGATAATTCCTTTATAAGTAGTGCTTTCGATATTTTGTTTAAGAAAAATTGTTACATCAAATTGTTATGAAGTACCCTTAAATTTTCTTCCAGAAGCTTTATTTTATCTTTATTTTATGGTTCTAATTCAGAACTATGGTATTGATAAAAATTTATTTTTGTGTCGTTGAGACAACTGGGTATATGTGTGGATGAAGAGAAAATTAAATTTTAAAAAGGTCAGAAATAGTTATGATTTAAAAAAAAAGTTTCATGAGTAACAAAGCAAAAAAGTGAGTTTCTATATCCTGGGGTTAGGGGTAACTTTTCTAACTTTGGTTGGAAGACCAGAAAAGTCAAGGGAAAACATTAATATCTGAATATATAATTTTTGTTTAGTTTACTTTATAAAATTTAAAGTAAAAAGTTGACAAACATGGAAATTTTAGCAAATTTTATCTGATACAGAGCTTATGTAATGGATGTTTCTAAAGTTCAGAAGAATAAAAGTCCAGAAACCTAAGTAAAAATTGACAAAAACTGTAAACAAGAAGCTAATAAGAAAAAAAAAAATCTGTAACATATGATATTCAGTTTTCTCGTGTGAAGAGAAGTGATACTAAAACACCATTTCTAACATATCATTTGCAAAGTGTAAAAATCTGGCAATACATTTTGTTGACAGGGCTCATAGAATGAACACAGAGTGGTCTAAACAGTTACACAAAGGAATTTGGTGCTATCTGGAAAAATAATATCTGCATTTATTTGTGGTCCCAGCAGTCCCACTAACCCACCCCAAAGGTACAGCATAATGTGCAGAATTAACATTAAGTTATAAGTCAGTGCTTGTACCAGCAGATATCTGGAAACAACTTTGTGAATAAGGTACCAATTTAATCAACTGATATATATTCTAATGGAGTGCTTACCTTGCAGCTGTTGAAAGAAATAAGGATGATGTAGACATATTCTGCTGGAGCTTGCTCTCTGGAAACATTGTTAAAAAAAAAAAAAAAACAGTAACAAGGTGCAGAATACTGTGGTTAGTATAGCCTCTTCTTTGTAAGAGAAGGAGGTATTTACAAAACAGTTAATTTATATTAAAAGTTACTTTTTAAAGCAGATTTCTGAATAATACCAAAAAAAAACAGTGTTAAAATAATAGTTTTGTGAGTGAATTAATGGGCTTAGCTGAGAATTATTAGTGGCTGTTAAAAATCATTCTATGTTGGGCCTGCCCTTCAGCCCCGGAGCCCAATATGGGGGCCAGTTGAGTTCTGGCTGCTTAACTTCAATTTACTTCCCTACAGATACCCCTGGAAAGACAGCAGTGGATGATGGCTCAGGTCCTCGTGCGCTGCACCCAAGTAGAAGTCCCAGATGAAGATCCTGGCTCCTGGCTTCTGGCTGGCCCTGCTCTGGCCATTGTAACCTTTTCGGGAATGAACCAACAGATGGAAGATCTCTGTCTTTGCTTCCCTCCTGTCTCTGTAAAAATCTACCTTTTAAATAAAAATAAATACATCTTTTAAAAATAAAAAAATAACAAATAGGAAATTACTACACCAGGCCAGAAGATATTTTAATTGAAAGTCAGAAGACCCCAATGAATTAGAGAATATGTATTAAAAATATATTCAAAAATCATGCAGGAAAATGTAAGATGTGTTGAGATCGCAGGCAGGAGAAAGTGTCTGTAATTCTATGTGCATCTAATTCAGTATTCTAAAATATGTGAAAGGGGTTCACTATGTATAACATAAATACTTTTTAAGAAGGGCAACTGCCAATGATAAATTATCAATAATAGTGAAAAACTAAGTTGTATTCTGTTCTTTTTATAATCTATTTTGTGATCATTCATTGTCGCGTCAGTCCTTATCAAGGCAATTCTATCAGCTAGTAATCAACTTCAGATATGAAGGGACACACTCTGATAATGACAACCCACTCAACAGCTCAGAAACAATTAGTGCCATGGACAGATTTCCTAATTGCACCATCTCTGGAGCCAAAGCAATAAAGTCCTTTGTCTCCCTCATCATAAGAGATTTAATTAGAACTTGAGAATGTTAGCCCAGGTGCCTCTGAGGTCCATCGTTCAAATTATGCAAGTTTCTGCAGTAAAAGTAGAATCCAAGATTGCAGTTGTATGTCTCTTTTGGAATTAAGGGGAATGACTGCAAGAGTTGGGAGACAGAATGGTTGGAGAGGGCTCTTCAGAGAGACAGGGCTCTTCCCTCAATGACCATGCACTTGCCCTTGCTGAGAGATCTTGGTCTTGATATCCAGCCACTTTACCTGCTGCTACCTGCTGTGGTTTACCCTGAAACCCCACAGAAAGGTCAGAACAAACAGGAGTCTCTTCCTGCAGCTATAGGAAAGGGTGGAGAGGGAGGACTGGACATGTTGCCTGTGTCTGCCTTTGGACCACCTGACTCACACATGACATCACCCATTCCTACCTCATGAAGATTGATTTCTATATAATCAAAATAATGTATGGAACACTATGAGAGCAATCCTATAGAGGAAACAAAATGAGCTACTTACACCCTAGCCCTCAGAGTCTGGCACACAGAACATGAACATCACAGTCCTCTGATCTGAAACTTTGCTTCTTGATTCTCTCTCAGCTATCTTCCCTAAGTGTCCTGTTTGTCCAGATGATAAGGGAACAATGCCCCTGCATGGTTCCACCCACTTCTGCTGTCACCTTCTGCACTTACTGTGTTTGGCTGAGTCTGGGCGGGAACATGGCAAGGGATGATGGCTCCACTGATACTCTTCTGTGTACGGTATGAAGAGTCTTGGGCTCTACACTTAGGAATGGAGAGCAGACATGCTCAGGCTGTGTCCTCCTGATACAGATGCTCACAAGGGCAGTGGACATTCATATGGGGCCATTCTATGTATACTGCCAAGACACAGCCTAAAGACATTGTCTCATTATTGACACTGGGAGGCCCTGGGAGTTCAATGCCCAGAGCTCCTAATTAGCCAAGATCTCCATGGTTTCCCCAGCCATGGTGTCTGGCTGATGCCAATGGAAAGGAAATAAGAAAAAGAAAATGTACCTGGCTGTTTCTAAAGAGAGCACATTTCTGCTTCCTGTTGCTGCATTGCTACACGCAGGATCTTTACAAAAACCTCAGCTACTGGCTTTCATTTTCACAAACCAAAATGTGAATCTTATGTCCTTGAGTTCATTGAACTAACCCTGAAGATCATGATGAGTTCTCTTCTCTATGCTAAGAATCTGACACTATTTTCATTTTTCTCAGAATTTGTGTCTAAACGCAGCTTCCTATATTCATTGCTTAAATTCGTGCTTGTTTCGGTATTTTTGGTGTTGAAGGCCTATGGTCTGTTAAAACACTTAAATAATTCCTCTCGGTAAATTGTGTTTTCATTAAATATAGTGATATATATTAAAGCAATTGATTGTACAGATTCATGTGAACTCTTACTCTTCGTTGTTCTGGGAGTAGCAGAATGAAACCCAGGGTATACATCAAGAGCTAATAGAAATATAGGATTTACATTTTTTTAAATTTTGAATTTCCTGGTGATTTTGAAGGTGTCTATACATATAACAATACCTTCATTTAGCCTTAGGATTCAGTAAATAATGTGAGCTTTTGAAATAATTCCATTGCAGATACTTGTAAAAGGAGAGTGGAATTCTTACTGGTTGTCCTGGAATTCCCCCCTTGAAGCAACAATTCAGGTATTTGCACTGAAAATTTTTCTTCTGTCATTCTAACAACCCCAAGCTATCATGCTGGTCCTGGACATGAGGAAACTTTGTTTCCTACAGTGCGATTTCCCTCCATTTGTTGAGGAGACAGTACTTTCTCCTTGGATTTTTTTTCAGTTGACTCTGCAAAGCAGAGTTTGCCAATCACTTATCAGCTAATTCCAGGGAACTCTGTTCCATTGATCTGCATGCCTGTTTTTGTGCCAGTTTCTAGCAGTTCTGATTACTGCAATACATCTTGAAATCTGGTACTGTGATGCCTCCAGCTTTTTGTTGTTGTTGTTGTTGTTTAGGATTTCTTTGCTATTCTCTCATGTCTCCATATGAAGTTTGGCATTATTTTTTCTAGATCTGAGAAGCATACAATTTTGATTGAATTCCACTGAATCTGTAGATTGCTTTCAATAGTATGGGTATTTTGATAATATTAATTCTACCAATGCATGAACATGGTAGATTTTGGCATGTCTCCCTCTATCTATTTGATGTTTTGTAACTTTCATGAAATTATAAAGCAGGGAATCAAAAAGGCTGATCACAAAGCTCACCAAAATGAGGAAGCCACAGCGGTGGATGTTTATGATGACCTGGTAATGCAGGGGGTGGCAGATGGCAACAAGTCGATCATAGGCCATCACTGTCAGGAGCAAATCATCCATGCATCCAAAGATTATGGAGAAAGACATTTGAATCAGGCAGCTGGCATAGGAGATGACTGTGATGTGTGTGAGGATGGCAAAAATCAACTTGGGAATCATGGGAGAGGTGAGCACTGCATCAGCCAAGGACAGGTTGCAGAGGAAGAAGTACATGGGTGTGTAGGTGGGAGTCTGAGATGACAGCCAGAATGATGAGCAGGTTCCCAAGCACTGCGACAAGATACACGGCAAGGAATATCCCTAACAGGAGGGGCTGCAGGGCTGGATTCTCAGAGAAGCCCATGAGGTGGAATTCTGAGACATGTGTGAGATTTTGGTTTTTAGTATTACCTGGAAACAGTTTGTAATAGAAAATAGCGTTAGTGTCAGGATAATTAGGCACATGGGAATTATACATTTTCTCAGTTCTGTGTTTCAATAGCTCTTTAGATCATGCTCTCTCAAATTTCAGAGAACCTGGGTTGGATTATATGCTCCACTTCCACTCCTATTCCCAGCATCGTGCTAATGCCCACCCTGGGAGGCACCAAGTGAGGGGTCATAAGCTTCATGTCGCTCACATGAGAGACACAGATTCAGATCCCTCCCACCCCCGCCAACATCAGCTCTTGGCCAAGGCTCAGCACCTGTGTCACCAAGGAGTGACCCAGTTGATGAGAGCTTCTTATCCTGTTTGCCCTCAGCCACTCAAATGAGTAAGACTTAATATTCTCTAGTAATGCCAAGGATAAGGAAAAATGCTGCTTTGTTGTGGATAGACCCTAACTCAGAAGCCATAGGGAGTCTATCAGGGAAAGTCCAACTTCCTCTGCACACAACACTCCACATGCGCACATGATCAGCAAAGAATGCCTGACAACACTGAGCCCAATTACAAAGGAGACACTGGAGAGACGGAGCTCCATACGACCATGGTCTAATAGAATGATGCGCCATGGCATGCTGTAAGACATGTGAGTGTGCTCAGGAGATAATAGAAAGGAGAGTTAAGTGGGAAATAAGAAATAAGTTTACTTTTAATCCATTGAGAGAGAGAGAGAGAATGCTTCCATCCAATGGTTTGTTACCCAATGACTGCAAAGGCTATGCCTTCTCCAGGATGAGAGACCTGGCATGGCATGCAGGATCCCGATGTGCGGGGTAGTAGCATCCTCTGTTGCTTTCCCATATGTGTTAGCAGGGAACCAAATGAGAAGGAGAATAATTGAGACTGAAAGCAGTACTCTGAACACTACTCTGGAATCATCCAGCAGGGCCTTAACCTTTCTTTAACAAAAGATTTACTTAGTTTTATTGGGAAGACAGGTCAGATTTACAAAGAGAAGCAATGTAGAGATAAATCTTCCATACTCTGGTTGATTCCTCAAATGACCACAATGACCAGAGCTGGGCCAATCCAAACCCAGGAGCCAGAGGATTCTTCTGAGTCTCTTCCATGGGTGCAGGGTCTCAAGAATTTGGACCATCCTCTGCTGCTTTCTAAGGCTGTATCCTTAGAGCTGGATTGGAAATGGATCAGCTGGGACACAAACTGGAACACATATGGGACCCTGGGGCTTGCAAGGTAAGATTTAGCCTTCAGGTCATGCTCAGGCTTAACTTTCTGGGTCACAACACAGGCTTTGGATGCCTGAATGTATCTCCACCTGCATTGTTTCAGAAATATATAGAACAACCCTTAAGCCATACATATTACAAAAAATGCACTATGCGGTGAACGAAGTTTATTACTGTAGGAGAAGTACAACATACCATTTTATGACACAGAAAGGAAATCAAGGTGCTTTGATCTTAAGCTCTGAATGAATTTGAGATAGTGGACAATAAACAAAGAGAAGTGTGAAAAACCACGAGAACTGAATACCTCAGAAGAGAAGCAGCAAATATACAGTTGTGGAAATGATATGAAGCAGAAGGAAACAAGAAGGGAAAGGGGGATATTTCACTTGCACTTCTGCAAGCTCTGAGGTTTATAGATCTGATTCGTGTGTATGACATGCACATGATCCTTGGAAGATAAGCCTTACAACTATTTTCACAGCCCTCTGGATATCATTATTTCTGAGACTGTAGACGAAGGGGTTCAGCATGGGGGTGACCAGGGTGTACATTACCGAGACTGCTGCAATTGAGGCTGAACTAGGGGCAGCATTGGCGCTGTGGTACACACCTATACTTGTGCCATAAAATAAGGAAACAACAGAGAGGTGAGAGGCACAGGTGGAAAAGGTTTTATACTTGCCCTGAGCTGACGAGATGGCATGGATGGAGGAGATGATCTTGGAGTAGGAGTACAGGATCCCAGATAGGGGACCTCCTGCCAGCAGCACAGCTTCAAAACCCAACATGAGGTCATTGAGAAAGGTGTCAGAACAGGCTCTGTGGACCACATGATTCAACTCACAGAAAAAGTGAGGGATTTCCACGTGTGTACTGAAGCTCAATTTCAGCACCAACAAGCTGTTTAACAAGGCATGCACGATTCTTATGGTCCAGCACAATAGAACGAGCTGCACACAGAGATAGGAATTCATGATGACTGTGTGGTGCAGGGGGTGACAGATGGTCACAAACCGGTCATAGGCCATCACGGCAAGAAGGAAATTTTCCAGCACTGCAAAGATTATGAAGAACATCTGTGTGATGCAGCCTGCATAGCCAATGGATTCCATCCTGATGTTCCCCAGCATTTTGAGTATGGTGGTGGTACTGAAGGAGATGTCCAGCAAAGATAGGTTGGAGAGGAAGAAGTACATGGGTGTGTGGAGGTGTGAATCTGAGAGGATGGCCAGGAAGATGAACAGGTTTCCACTGACAGTGACCAGGCACATGGAGAGGAATAGCCCAAAGATAACAGGCTGCAATGCTGGGTCCTCTGAGAATCCCAGGAGAAGGAATTCCACAAGCCATGTATGGTTCCTTGGTTCCATTGGTCAGTGTGACTACCAAAGGACAGAAAACAGAACAGAAGTGAGTGCTAATTACCCTGCAGAAACAACGTCATTCGTACTTTTTATATCATTCTGGATCCCTCCAGAATTTCCCAACTCTCAATGTAAGGAAGTCCTCTTCAATATGCATCACTACCTCATGAGGATGTGCACCCTGAAGCTACAAAGAGATTCCTTCATGCACTTGAGAATGAGTGTTGACCATTCAGCAGGATCCAGGCACTGTTTCAACAGTGTGTGAGCAGCCCTGAGAAGCAAATCTCCCTAATAGTGAAGACTTGAACACTAAGTGTAAGCAAAGACAAATCATGCAACACATCACAGGATGCTGATGCATGTATGCTGGTAAGGAAGGCAACAAGCTTTAAAACACATGGGGGATAGATAGGGTTGCACTACTCACATCTCAGGTTCATAAAAGCACAGCAAACAATGTGGCATTTGGACAAAGATCACAATTCCAACAAAAATATAGTAGGTGCACAACATCATCTAGCAATCGATGTGTCAAGCAAGAGACACAGGCAATGCAATGTCCCTGTGGAGGGCTCATTTCAGATGGCCAAAGCCGCCGTGGAGGACGCTAACAGGAATGAGCAACAGCGAAATGCAAAGAGATGAGTCAGACAAGTCTAAGGCAGGCAGTATGCTCACCCCACTAACACTTCAATGTGGAGGAAGTCCTGTCCCATGTCACTACATTTGTCCTCTCTTGAAGTAAAAATGGTACTGCTTTATCTCCACCTGCGCTTGTGCGTTTTGAATACTGTATTAAGTGCAATATTTGAGGACACAGGTGCTCTTGACTTACAATATACCCATCTTAACCTAAAAATATGAAGTCAAAAATACACTGATAAGAGATGAGCTTCTGAACACAGCTTTAGCAGCTTGTATTGGTAGTTGGGGATTGCACAGCCCTGTGGGATCCATGGCTCACTGCCCACTGCCCACAAGTGAGAGAAATCACAACCTTATCAAACAGTTGGTATTCAAAGCACAGTTTGGATTTTTCAGCATGAGAAATTCAGTGATCATGATCTTGAACCAGTGCAAGCTGGAGACTGTGTGATGAGCCTATGTACTCTTTTTCTGTTTCTGTCGTTGCTAACCACCTCCACAGATGTACACACACACTCAAGAATACGCATGTACACACAGGGCATGTAGGAGCATCAGGAAGTTAGTAAAAGTTGGCACTGTCTCTTACTTCTGTTTTTCTACCATCTCCTCCAAGTCCCTGAGACATGTAGTGAATGCCATATTCTTCTTCATGTAGCACTACGCTCTACCTATTCCGTTTAGATCTTTGCAGAGGAGCTCTTAAGCAGCGTCACTGTCACACTAGCTGTCCCTATGAAATGCACACAGCACCCATAACTTCAGATTGTGACTTTCCCACTGGCTACATTTCCATATATCCATTACCTGCTCTGGGCAGGGAGATATTTTTTTTTACGTGCCCAATAAATAGAAATGACTCCAGGAAGGATTTAACAAGATTAAGAGCCTATTGAGAGACCACTGTAATTTGCACTGGTCCTGGAAATACGCCTGCTCCACAACAATAGCTCCTTGATGCCCAGGGGGGGAAAAAAAAAGTTCCAATAGATCACAGTGGTGATATCTTTGCAGTAATGAGAAACATTCTGAATACAATAAGAACAAATAGAGTAAGAAAAAAATGAGTGACGAGAATAAACCAGCAATTCCCCCAAAGTCTGCACACAAACAAACAGCGACATTTGACTTGAACTTGTTGTGTCAACAAGAATTATTTCCCCGTGTCTAGGACATAGTATTGGAGCAGTGGGTTCTATGAGGTCCAACAGCTGCTGAAGGATGGCCTTTATTATCCTTTTCAGGCATGTCATATTTGTTATTCTGTTATTTTTGAGGTTTTGTCTCTTGTCTCATAAATCCTTTGAGCACCCTCTGGTCCTAATTCTGATCTTTGCCTAACACAAACAATCTCTTATGCACAAATTTGTTTCAGAAGTAACTGTTTATTTTACATGAAATAACATTCTCCTTTGGGTATGTCCCTCTAGACAACACGTTTCAGGCATTCCTTTAATTATGTAGTGTCTTCCCTCTGCTGCTACAAGGGCTAAATGAGCAGCCAGCCACTTTACCTGTTTTATTTCTCTTTCAATATGGACAGGGTCCAGTGAATAAGGTGAATAACATAGAAACAGATTTGAGTAAGGAAGTGGCAAGAACAGGATAAAAAATCAAATTATTAAGAGTCTCCAAAAACGATTTGAACAGAAGAAAGTTCTGAACATGGACTGCATGTTAAACATAGCAACAGTTAAACAAAACCATGCATTCATAAATCAGTCAGTGACTATCTGATAACAAAATATGTGACATGGAATATTCTGACTTAAAGCAGATTCAATGTCATAGTTGATCGTCTTCATCAATAATTGTCTTTTAGATAATATGATTATTTATTTAAAATTCCTTACAGGTTTCATTAATTTTAAAGTATTAATATAAAAATATTTTGAGATTGAATAAATTTTCAAATCTTTAATATTCACTTCATATGTAGATATTCTATGATGCAAAATGATCTCTCTGCATCAGGGATATTATTTCACATCAGTTGGGGTCATGACAACAAACATACAATCGGTAGCCTAAGGTTGAGTATTTTAGGCAAATTTGATTTCATGGCAAAATAGTGTTGCAATTTAGATAACAAAGTTTGAATATCTCATAAGGTCTGACATGGTTGTCTCTCTAAGTGGAGAAACAGAGTGCATCTGCCCCTCACATATTGTTATGTCTGTGACAAGCTACGCGTCTCTGACAAGGCTGGCATCCCTTATCAGAGCTGCACTTTGAGTCCCAGCTGCTCTGCTACAGATGCAGCTCTGGGGATGCACCTGGGAAGGCAGCAGGAGCTGACCCCAGTCCATACATCCTTTTCAAGCACATGGGAGATGCAGATGGAGTCTATTTTCAAATCTGACCTCACGTGCAGTCCTCATACAGAGCCAGACCTAAAACTCTCTCTGGACTTACATACCTATGAGACAGACATTCCTACCCCTGTAATGTTGGTTCTGTGCTGGCCCATTACCCTGAAATTGCTTACTGAGGCAGTGATCAATGCAACAGCAACGAGAACATGACAAGGAAACCCCTGCTTCTTATGCTTGGCATTTGATCTCGTGTTTATGGGTAGCACTCACAGCTACGTGGACTTGCATGCCTATTTGTTATACCTGCGTTAATGTAAGTTATCATTGTGATTCTCTTCTGCATATTTGTGAAATATTTGAAGAATTAATTTTTTTTCCTGGAACAACTGCCAAAATGAACCAGCAGTCTCAACTTTCAGTGTGATTATCACACTGGAGTAAGAAAGCCAAGTTGGTGGTATTTTGAGAGTGAGGGAGGGAGGAAGGGCACCATGGGAAGTTTCATTGTTTACTTAAAACTACAAATACAAAGTTTGCTACCTTTGTATATATTTAATATTTTTCACATGTTACTGGTTGCTCATCATTCAAGCCAAATACTCCACAGGGGATGAAGAACTGAAAATTCAACATTTCATTTTGAAAGATTTACACATTGTAGGTCACGTCTCATCCAAAGACCATTTTAAGTCCATTTCACTTATTTTGCAGAATGGGTTATGTGTATGGGCTATACATTAAAAAAAAAAAAAAAAAACTCTCTTGTTTGTGTAAAATAGCAGATTTCTAAAATCTCACCGAAGGGATACTTCCCAGTGTGTTCTTACTCAAGACCCATGTTCGGGCCCGGCGCCGTGGCTCAATGGTTAAGGTCCTCACCTTGAACGCCCAGGATCCCATATGGGCGCCGGTTCTAATCCCGCAGCCCAACTTCCCTTCCAACTCCCTGCCTGTGGCCCGGGAAAGCAGTTGAGGATGGCCCAAGGCTTTGGGACCCTGCACCCGCGTGGGAGACCCGGAAGAGGCTCCTGGCTTCGGATCGGCATAGCATCGGCCATTGCGCTCACTTGGGGAGTGAATCATTGGACGGAAGATCTTCCTCTCTGTGTCTCCTCTCTGTATATCTGCCTTTCCAATAAAAAAATAAATCTTAAAAAAAAAAAAAAAAGACCCATGTTCACCACTGCTCCTTGAAAAAAATGTTTGTTTTTTTTAAATTTTATTGGAAAGGCAGATCATATTTACAGAAAGAAGGGACAGATGTATCTTGCATCTGCTTGTTTATAGTGCAATTGTCCTGAAAGGCTAGAGATGAGCTGATCTGGAATGAGGACAACTGGAGCAGGTAAAATTTAAACCGTTGCCCTTATTAGATACCAGTGATTTCAAATTCATGATTTATCCCTAGAACCATTGCACTGGTCCCCTTCCCATTACATTTGTAACATTCACAGGCTAGGCAGTCTTTCTTCTTTTGAATATATTTTTATTTTGAATGTTGAATGATGTGGTACAATTTTGTATAGGCTGGGATTCCCCTCAAACTCCCACCCCAGTCCGATTTTTCCCATTTTATTACAATAGTGTACTTCTTCATAAGGAATCGCAATTTTATCAGTCTCTCATTTAAGTGCACCCCAATATTGTTTGTAAAGACAATATCAGACAGTCCAGCATCCCATTGTCTACACATGTCCAGCAGTTTTATTGGGATTCCATCTTTCGTCTGGATGTAGGGATTCATGTTCCATTATACCCCCATATCTGTATATGATAGACCCAAGTATTCTATCACTATACATCACCAAATGTGAGAAGACATAAAACAAGGTCAACAACTGATATGAGTTAGAACAGCTACAACAACAACAACAAATGACAGCACCATGAAAAAAGTGCCAATTAGTAACCAACACATGAGTTACAAAACAGGAAACACAGAAGTCTGTGGGGGAATATGATACCATCATATAATTCATGCACCAAAGATGAATTCAACTACAGACAAGAGATTATTTGGAATGGACCAAACTGAAATTAAAAAAAAAAAAAACATCAAAACACATGGGATACAGCCAAAAAACAAACAATCAAAAAAGAGTATGGATTGGACGACATGAATTACACTTTCCCTGTTGGCTTCCCTTACATAAGAGAGAATATATGATATTTGTTCTTTTGTGAGAAACTTATTTCAATGAGCATAATGGTCTCTAGCTGGGACCACTTGCTAGTAAATAGAGTAATTTCATTCTTCTTAGTAGATGAATAGTATTCCATGCAGTATATGTATCACAGCTTCTTTAGCTACTCTTCCTTGGATGCACATCTGGATTGTTTCCATAAAATGAAGAAGCAACCAATAGAATGGGAGAAAAATTTGCACACTACACAAGTGATGGGGGACTAATATCCAGGATTTACAAAGAGCTTCAGAAACCCAGGGACAGCAAAAACACAAAACAAAACCAAACAAAAACAAAACAAAACAAAACAATAAAACTGTAACAAAATGGGCAAGATAAATGAACAGGCATTTCTCAAAAGAACAGGTTCAAATTTCTAGCAGACATATGAAAAGACGCTCAGGCTCCCTAGCCATAATGTATCACCTAACTCCAGTGAGACTGGCCTACCTTTAGAATTCAACTAGCAACACCTGCTGGCGTGGATGTGGGGAGAAGAGCAGCTTGCTTCACTGCTGGTGGGCGTGTAGGCTAATACAACCACTGTGGAAATAAGTACGGAGAGTGCTTAGAAAATTGCAAATAAACCTGCCATATTACCCAGCTATCCCGCTCCTAGAAATATACCCAAAAGGAGTGAAATCTGCATGTGAGAAGGGGATCTGTAATCCTATATTTGCGGCAGCACAATCTACAATACAGAAGTGTACTCTTTTACAGTATGGTAACCCTTTTTTCATGACAGTGTTGTATTATGGAAAACTCACTGAGAGACACCATAGGAAATGAGATGTGCTCTGCCTATGCAAAGAACCTTGACTTGGCTGTTTCCATGACATGAGTTCTTCACAATACCATCTGTAATGGAGAACTAGGATCAACTTAACTCCTCAGAGATACAAAGTATTCTCATATATGGAAAACAGAAATGCTTTCATAGAAACAGTGTTGAAAAAAGCCCTAGGCTTCACTACATTTTCAACAGATTGGCACACTCCCACTCAATAGACACCCAGCCCCATACAATCATGATCAGCTGTCTTCCATGGAGGCTAAACATCCTCCCTGGTAGGGGCTGTGTGGAGAAAGACCACAGAAAGCAGAGCTTGAGCTACTTACCCACTTTCTCCACCAGGCTGAAGAACGGGTTTGTCCACATGGCTTTTCTAGAATGCTGCGGCTGTAGCATTCTGGGCTGTTATGACCAGGTGGCTGTTGATTGGAATGTCTGTGGACCCAGACAGCTTTCCTTGGGGTTAACCAAGAACTGAACAAACCTAGACAAAACCTGGGATAGGTCTGTGATGGTGAATGCTGTACTTAACAAATGAAAGCATTTGTCAATGATTTTCAAAGGAGAGGAAAATTTCGGATCTCCTAGGGCAATATCTTTTGCTTTTTAATAAAAGTCAGAAAGAAAAGATCTATTCTCAGGACAGTGAGTGTCTTAAACATCGTAGAGTAGAAGGAGCCAGCTTTGGAGCAATTGGAGATCTGTGGGAGCACAGAACTATTTTTCTGTATGGAGGGACATATGGTAGAGTGAAGTAACATTACTTTTGCAGTGTGAAGGTATTTTGGTCGTCCAACACATGAAACAGATTACAGAAAGAGGAATCGTAATCCCCGGCCCTGAAACATCCTTTACAAACTGAGTCACCACCCTACCCATTTAGGCCATGTAGAGTTGCTGTAACTGAGTGTAGCAGCTGATGGAACACATGGGTCTCAGTGTCTTCTGTCTTCTCTCATTGTGCTCTCATAAACTCAACGTTGTCTTATTGATGCAGTAAGAAGAACTCTATCAAAGACACCTGCATAACAATTAGTGCATCATCTGTGAGTTGGATACACTCAAGGGTTTCCTGTCACTCTCATTTTCTCCTTCATTTTCAGCACTTTCCACTTTCGTGGTATGCTGTAGGGTGAATTTTATTCCTTTCTTTGTTTTTTTTTTATCTACAAAGATTGAGCATTGTTAACACTTTATTTCTGCCATGCAGTTCTTTAATGAGTACTTGAATGTATTTCAGTGTAATGAAAAAGGGAATTTACACGGTAGGTTGTTGGGGTACAAATTGTTTGGTGCAAAAAATACCTTAATCCAAACTCAGGAAACGTCATCAATACTTTGAGCACTCTGAGTTTCCCAAAATGTATGCACAAAAGCAAGTGTATCTGTTAGCTGTGTTTCCCAAGACATCGTGATGGACCCACTAAGTAAAATTAAGAGGATTTGTGAAAGCCTGTATTTTTGTTGTTGTCAAAAACAGTAACTCATTCTCAGTTCCAATCCCACTGTTACTAAATCTACCAAAATTTGGTTTTGCCAGGAGATTCTTAATAATCCTGTTTTAGATATGTTTTCAACCTGCTCCACATTGAGTTGTTCATATCATTTGACATCCTTTGTAATTCCTCCTTGCCTACATCATTGAATCATTTAATCAAAACCATAGCAATTCTGCCCTCAGTGGCACCATTCAACTGAAGATCACTTTAACTTTCATAATCAGAATTGAACCCAATGTCTATTAAGATACACAGAACCATATATTATACACTGCTTCTGCTGATTTTTTCATGCATTTAATTGGAAAATCAATGGTGCACTTGGAACCACATATGAATATATATATTTCTTAAGTGGTCAAATCATATCTCATTAAATTTGAGAAATATTTGATAATTTACAAAAGGACTGAGTGTGGGAGGGAAATCTGAATCAGTGATCCCACAGCCAGGGATTAAAATGGGAACTGATGCATCTCCAAATGCAGGAGCCACATTTTGAAGTTGAAAACATGACTTTTGGATTTCTACCCTGTTGGTTTTCTACTTCTGGGATTCTCAGAGGACCCTGCCTTGCAGTCTCTCATCTTTGGAGTGTTCCTCTCAATGTATCTCGTTACTGTAAGTGAGAACCTGCTCATCGTCCTGGCCAAACTCTCCAAATCCCACCTCCACACACCCATGTACTTTATCCTTGCCAACCTGTCCTTCTCTGTCAACTGCTTCCCCTCCACCACCATCCCCAAGATGATGGAGAACATCCAGACTCAGAGAAGAGCCATCAGCTTCGCAGGATGCATTACGCAGGTGTACATTTTTATACTCTTCACAGTTTTGGACAAGTTTCTCCTGGCCATGATGACCTATGACCAGTTTGTGGCCATCTGCCACCCCCTGCACTGCACTGTCATTATGACTCCTGATGTCTGTGTGCTGCTGCTTCTGGTGTGCTGGGTCATCAGTCTCCTGCACTCATTGTTACACAACTTACTGGTCCTGAGGCTGAGCTTCTGCCTACACATGGAAATACCTCACTTTTTCTTGGAATTTTACCATGTGATCCAACTTGGTTGTTCTGACACGTTTTACAGTGACTTTATAATGTATTTCACAGTTGTGCTGCTATGAGGAAGTCCCCTGGCTGGGATCCTGTTATACTCTAAGGTTATTTCCTCTATCTGTGCCATCTCTTCAGCTAGTGGAAAGTATAAAGCCTTTTTCACCAGTGCCTCTAACCTCTCTGTCGTCTTCCTATTTCATGGCACAGGTCTAGGTATACACATTACTTCCTCTATTGCCTATAACTCACTCTCCACTGCCACGCCCTCAGTTATGTACACAGTGGTCATCCCCATGCTGAACCCATTTACCTACAGCCTGAGGAATGCAAGCATGAAGAAGGCTCTGACAAGACTCTTGGTCCATAAACTCTAGTGGAACCCACAGTGCTAGGGTTGACCAGTGTCAGTGAGTTCATGTCTCAAACCTAAGGGTCAGACACTATGATGCATTTATCAGAGGTAGAAACAGTGCTTGCCCAGTCTGTTCACTGTCTTGCTTTTAGTAATATTAATTCCTCTGTGTACACTGCAAATGCATTTCATTGTGTGTTATCTTGTATATCAACACACTTTCTTTTTGATTTCTCCCTTTTCCCACTTTTATTGTCAACATTGTTTCAGAAATACAAGGGGCTCAAAAATTTCATGAAGAGATGGATGTTATTCAGTTGATGGTTTATGTGCTAGACTTTTAATTCCACTTGTATTTTTTTTACAGTGCATATATTTTTATACTTCATGCCTATAAGTTTTGTATTCTTTAATTATCACATAAATTTGTCTTTTGGGGGATTGGTGTATTTCAATATTCATAATGGTCTCAACCTGCACTGAGTTTATTGCAAAAAATAAGATTTCATTCTTTTGATGGCTTTATTATTGCATTATATAAGTGTATCACATTCACTATTGATGGGAATCTTATTCAATCTAGTAATTACACATGCTCCTTGAACTGCATGAGGTTAAGTGCACAGAATTAAGCTTTCTACATATATCCTGATATGATTTCTCATCAAATAACATAATAGGACGGTATTCAATGTTCTGTTTCTTAGTTTGGTAATTTATTTTTCAGATGACATACATGTAAGGCACATGTAAGAATCATTATAGTAAAAGGTTTAGATATTCTGTTGCAGCCTGTCCCAGAAAGACACATATTTCATGTTTTTTCTAAACATGTGATAGCTACCATAGAATAAATAGAAAACTCTGCAATGTATTAGAATGAAACTGGCATTTTTGATTGGATTAGTTTATTAACCCTTGTCAACATTCCCATACAGCCATAATACTTCTGCCTTTTACTTGTCATTGAGACTATGATTAAAAAGTTGAAGTTACATTATTGTAAAAAATTAAAGGAAAAAGAAGAAGGAAGGGGAGATGGATGCAGGGAATTATGTTTAACTCGTTAGAACTTTATACAATGCCCAAAACATATTCTCTTTATATCCATAAAAATTTTAAAAACACAATTTTTGCAAGTCATAAAATTTTCCCATTCATCTGCTAAGCTCATGTAATTCAATGCTGCTCCTTTTGGTGCTGGGATAGGAATTTTGTGAAAGCTCCTGTTTCTTCATTTGAGTTCTGAGTATTCTTCCTATTCCTGCTATGATAGTAAGTTATCAGAAAACTGTCCTTGTTGCAATTCTTCAATGAAGTTTCTGAAAGCTGAAAGACACTTTCGGATTATGGTTATTTGCAAAACCTTTCCAAAGACACGTACTAGTATTATATAAGACTTGCGTAAAATCCCGTGAAAGTTCATTGCAACTGAGCTGCGATAGCTAAGGACATTGGATTATCTCACTGATATTGATTTCCACACAACCAAAATAAAGTTGCTAACAGATCAGATTTCAAAGAATTCAAGCTTCTTTCTGAGACACACATGAGAACTTTCACGGAAATACACACAACAGAAACATGACTGATTATCTCAGTGATGTACATCTCCACAGTGATGACATACAGATATGCAAATATGACGTCATGAAAACATAACTCAGCAGGTTCAGCTGATGTTTTCAATGTCATGACCCACATAGAAGCAATTTTCTGAGTCTCAGGTGCTCCACTACTCCACTCCTGGATAATACATCTGGAAAGGCTGCTGATGGGTGTAGATTCCCGTCACCCAGCTGGGACACCAGGATGAAACTACTGGCTTCATGGAGGCCCAGCCATGGCTATCATGGTCCATTGGGAGAGAGCCAGCTTAGGCAAGATCTCTCTCTCTCTCGCTCATTCCCTCCCTCTCACTCTCTCTGAATCTTTGCCTTTTAAATAATCATCTTTAGAAATATGACACAAAGTAAAGCATTTCTTCTTTGACAGTACTTCTCTTTCTTTTTACGTTGTCAACTAAACCCCATTATTTCTCATCTTTCTTTTTTTTTTTCTGTTTTTTGATTCCTATATGTATTTCAGAGACCTTTTCAGGCATCCTGATGTCAGTTATATAAATATATATATATAATCTCAGCTACCTCTATCAAAAAAATTGTAAAGAGATTTAAAATATACAGTGCCAACCTTTGAGGAAAATGTATACACATTTGAGGAAAATGTATACACCTAAAAAACAAAAATGCAACTACACATGGACTTTCAAAATATTTTTTCCCTGTATTAACTTGCCTATACTAACATTTATTTAGTTTTTCTCGATTGTAAGAGTGAGAAAGTGTTAGAAAGAGAAAAAGACAGAGAGAGAGAGAGAGAGAGAGAGAGAGAGATCTACTGTTCTCTAAGTGGTAATAACAGCTGAAACTAGAAACTAGACGAGATCAAAACGCATGGATGGCAGTGGCCCAGATATGCAGGCCATCTTCCACAACATTCTCAGGCATATTACAAGGGAAATGGGTCAGATATGGGGCATAACTGCCTAGGCTGCCTTTCCCCTAGGTAATTATTATAGTGCTCACAGAAAAGCAGCTAGCAGCTTGTGGGCATTCTTTGCTGATTATTGCCAAAGCAGTGTTAACTATCCCACTATTGCTTTCTGTCACCTTTGTGCATATCTGACTTTCCAATAAAAATAAAATAAATATTAAAACAATTAAAAAATGAACACACCTGACACTCATGGGAGCTGGGATTGTGAAAAGAACAAGTGGGGCCAGCACATGCACGGTCCTGGGCCGAGGGTAGATAATGCCAAGCAGGGTTGCTATCCTGCTGGCATGTGTGAGAACCGGGGCTGTGAACTGGCCTGGTGGCAGAACTTGGGGAATGCCCTGCAAGTCTGTAGTTCCCGTGATGAGCACAGACACTACAGTTGGTGGCAGGTCAACTCATGCGAGTCTGCAGAATGTATCTACATTTGTGTGGGCCAGGCCTGAGAGCCAGCCAGGCAGGGCCAGGCCTGAGCACATCACGACACACAGGAGAGCCTGGACAGAATGTGGGCTGTGCCCACTGGGGCAAGGCTGCAATATCTGCTAGCAAGAACTGAGACAGTGGTTGTGCCAGGTAAGGTTGGGTTGGGTTGAACTTCTGCCAAAATACACAAGTCCTGTCGCTCAGAACATGCCTAGTAGGGGAAACCTTCACACTGCATTGCTGGGTTGTAGCTCCCAGGAATGAATGTGAGACACAGGGTTATGTGAGGACCAGATTGGGCAATACTGCAGTACCTGTCATCATGCACATAGGCTGGTCTCGTGAATAGGCCCTAGTACACTACCACTTATATCACAGTCATCCTTTGATGACATGCTCAACATCCCCTGCTGACCCAAATGTGCTGGCTGTTGTGCTCTATGATGTGCACTACTCAGGCATCAGCAACAGAGGAGACTCAGTCCCAACATCTTCACTCTAGGGTTAGAGTCCAATGATCGATTTGGAGAGTTCCCAAAACATTCACCTGTGGTGACCCAAGGTTTGATTCTTGTGTGCACTGGCCAGGTCAGGGTCAGTTTCAGTCCATCACCTACACCAGGCAACAAACATACTGTTGCCTAGACCCAGTTAACACATGAACTGATGGGTGCTGTGGCCAAGCAATAGGTACAGCCTGGCAGGGAAGTGCCCACATTCCCCTTGTCAGGATTGTGCCCAGCACCAGATCTTGAAACTGCGAATGGCTGATTCAATCTTGCCTGAGAGGACTCACATCTAATCCTGGCACTTATCAACTGGACTGTGGCCTAGCTCAACTGGCCTGCACCCATTAAGGCTCTTGTGTTTGCCGATTAATACGATACCAGCCCAGCTAGTCTCACACCCTGTCTGCCCCAACACATAATCCCAGCTCTCTCACTTACCAGTGGAAGCAGCAGCCAGCAAGGGAGTTTCCAAAGTTATCCTTCCAGACCTAACCTACTCTTATCCCCTGGTCTTGTGTGTGCCAGTTGGTACTACAGTCCAGTCTGAAATGGACCAATTGAATAGTACAATTTTTTATTATTTTATTTTTATTGCAAAGGCAGATATACAGAGAGGAGAGACAGAGAGGAAGCTCTTCTGTCTGATAATTTACTCCCCAAGTGAGCGCAACGGCCGATGCTATGCCAATCTGAAGCCAGGAGCCTCTTCTGGGTCTCCCGCATGGGTGCAGGGTCCCAAAGCTTGACTGCCCTCCTGGGCCACAAGCAGGGAGCTGGATGGGGAGTGGGGCTGCCTGGGTTAGAACCGGGGCCCACATGTGATCCCAGGTGTGCAAGATGAGGACCTTAACCACTTGCTCCACCACACTTGGCCTGAATAGTACAATTTTACTTTTATTTTTTAAAAGGTATTTTTTTCCTTTTAAATAAATTATTTTAAAGACTTTTAAAGAAAACATTTTCATTTATTTAGTGTAGATAATACTAAGATTGATATGTGTAAACAGTGAATAATAATCAAAGCATGCATTTGCATTTGCATTTTCTTAAATATTAGGCTATTAAGAAACGGCCTGGTGTAGGGGCTTAGTAGCTAAAAGCATTGCTTTGCATATGCCAGGATCATATATGGGTGAAGGTTCTAATCCCGGCTGCCATGCTTGCAACCAGCTCCTTGCTTGAGGGCTGGGAAAGCAGTTGAGCCCAAAGCCTTGGGACCCTGCACCCATGAGGGAGACCTGGAAGAAGCTCCTGGCTTCTGGATTTGGATTGGATTAGCTCTGACCATTGTGGTCACTTGGGGAGTGAATCATTGGACAGAAGATCTTCCTCTCTATCTTTCATCGCATCTGTATATCTGACATCCAAAAAAGAATAACTAAATTTATATATATATATATATATTATCCTATATAAGAATTGAGAAACTTATAACTTTAATTAATTTGAAATATGTAATAAATTATTTCATACTTACATAAAAAATATTAACTACCTCATATTTTACTCAGGCTGAGTGCACCACCAACCATTATATTTAACAAGTAAAAAAAAAAAATTAGAAAAATCAGTTACCCAGGATTAGAAACAAAGATCAAATCTCAAGAATTTCTTTCCATTTATACAATATTTTTGTGTTTAAATCTAAATATGACATACTATGGGACACATGTTAATTGTCTTAGAGGAAACGGCTTATCTAACTAAGCAAAAAAAAAAAAAAAAGGTAGCTAGTTGCATTTACCTAGAGCAGGAGAAAGTGGATTCACCTGAGTTCATCATGGTCTCTTGGGAAACACATGCAAGAACACAGCTTTGTGTCAGGTCCAGCGTCCATCGAGGGCAGCAGGTGCTTAGAGGTCAGGGAGCTGCCTAATGAGCAGGTGCCAGGAGCTGTAAGTAGCTCCTCTGCTCAGTTCCCTCAGACTGTGCAACTTTGGGCTAGAAGCAGCCTGCTTGTTGCATTTGGGGTCCTGAGTCTGACTCAGGACCAGTACTTTCCTCCTTCTGTCTTCCGTGCCTGGAACAAAGCTTCAGTCTGCAGCATCCACCATCCAGGGAGGAATTTGGGCATCCATACAGACACTTGAGTCATACAGTTCCCATGCAGGTGAGATTGGTAGACACTGTGGGAGGGATCCCAGATCTGGGACAGAGACAACTTTCCCTGTGGTTAACCTAGAACTGAACTAACCTAGCTAACACCTGGGATATGTCTGTGGTGGTGACTTCTATACTTAACTATTGGATGTATTTGTCAGTGATTATCAAAGTGGAGGGAAATGTTGGATCTCCAAGGGCAATAAACATTGCTAATGAAGAAATTAGGGCAAGAAAAGATCAATTCTAATAGACAATGAGTGGTATAAGTTTCCTTGAGAACATATAGCCAACTAGGCACATTAGGGAATCTGGAGCAAGTAGTTGGAATTTTCTGTGTGGGGGAACATGTGGTGGAGTGAGGTCATACTAGTTTTGCA
This sequence comes from Ochotona curzoniae, assembly GCF_017591425.1. NCBI lineage: Eukaryota > Metazoa > Chordata > Mammalia > Lagomorpha > Ochotonidae > Ochotona > Ochotona curzoniae. Next base: position 651,216 of record NW_024467101.1, read on the forward strand.
GGGAGAAGGGACCTCTTACGCACAGATGAAACTGATTAGAGAAGCCAAGGGGAAAAACAAAAAGCAAAACAAAACAAAACAAAAAAACAAAAAAAACCTTGGCACTGGAACAGCTTCTGCAGAATGAGTCACCACCCTGCCCATTCAGACAGTGAAGAGTTGATGTAACTGACTGTCCCAGTATTGACAGGAAAGGCCAAGTGTGAGGCAATGTCTGCATGGAAATCCTGATAGTAGCAACTGCTGGAACACACATCTCAGTGTCTTCTGTCTTCACTCACTGCACTCTCACATAACGCAATGCTCTCTCAACCAGGCAGTAAGAACAGCTCTATCAAAAAGACACCTGCTTGGGAGTTACCACATCACCTGTGAGTTGGATACACTCAAGACTTTCCTGTCACTCTAATTTTCTCCTTAAATACAGTGATTTCCTGGTGTGTTGTCAGGTGAGAGAGTTTGATTCCTATCATTACTGTTTTCACACATACCAAGATTGCACCTTGTTGTCAGGTTTCTTTCTGCCATTGAGTCCTTTGATGTGTACTTGAGTTTCTTAGTACAATGAAAATGTATTAAGATGGTAGATGGTTTTGCTCCAATATCTCTGAGAGAAATATATATATCAATCGATACTTACTATAGGTCATCGTTATTTGAAAAATTCTATTTTGCAAAATGCATGCACCAAAATAAGGAAATTTTTTAGCTGCATTTTGTAAGGCATTTTTATGGATGCTCTGTAACATCTAACACGATCTGTGAAACCTTGCATTTTTCTGTTGTCAAAATCACTAACTCATCCTGGATTCCAAACCCGCGTATATTAAATCTACAAAAACTTAGTTCTGCAGAAGGAATTTTAACAATTATTTTTCATACATATTTCTGACCTACTCCATGCCTAATCTTATCATTTGACACCATTTGTGATTCCTCTTTGCTTAACAAGACTGAGTCATTGGCTCACAATCATAGCACTTCTGCCTTCACTTGTCTCTTGTGCATGAAGATCGCTTTATTTTCACAGTAAAAATGTAATCTCATTATGAATTAATATACATGGAACCACATGATATACACTGTTTGTTCCCCTGATCTATCTTTCATGCATCCAGTTGGAAAATCAATGGTGGATTTTTAAACTCTGATAAGTAAATAATACCCAAGTGGTTAAAGAATATCTCATTATATATGAGAATCACTTGATGGTATAGGGAAATATTGTGGGTATAAAGGATTACTTGTCAGTGATTGGACTGGGAAGGACCAAAACCAGTAACCAAGACATCAGTAAATGTGGGAATTACATTCTGAATCAGAAAAAATAAACTTGGGATTCCTGCTGTGTTGGTTTCATCTGTTGTGTTTTTTGTTTGTTTGTTTGTTTGTTTTATAAATATATTGCAGGTCAATTACTTCTGCCTGAAAGTGTTCTACACCACATGAAACTGAACAACCAAACTCAGCTTTCACAAATCCTTCTCCGAGGATTTTCAGAGGACCCAGCATTGCAACCTCTTGCTTTTGGGTTGTTGCTCTCTATGTATGTGATCTGTGTCATTGGGAACCTGCTCATCATTCTGGCCATCTCCTCTCACCCACATCTCCACACACCAATGTACTTCCTTCTCGCCAACCTGTCATTCTCTGACATATGTTTTACTACCACTACCATCCCCAAATTTCTGGTTAACATCCAGATACAGAGCCAAATTATCAGTTATGCAGGCTGCATCACTCAGATGTCCTTCTTCATAATCTTTGCAACATTAGGTGACTTTCTTCTGGCTGCAATGGCCTATGACCGGTTTGTGGCCATCTGTCACCCCTTGCACTACATGGTCATCATGACTCCCCAACTCTGTGTGCAGCTCGTTCTATTGTGCTGGACCATCAGTGTCCTCAATGGTTTGTTAAACAGCTTACTAGTGCTGAGAATGAGCTTCTGCACACATGTGGAAATCCCTCACTTCTTCTGTGAGTGGAATCAGGTGGTCCACAGAGCCTGTTCTGACACCTTTCTCAATGACCTCATAATGGACTTTGAAGCTGTGCTTATAGGGGGTGGTCCCTTGTCCGGGATCCTGTACTCTTACTCCAAGATTGCCTCTTCCATCCGAGCCTTCTCATCAATTCAGAGCAAGTATAAAGCCTTTTCCACCTGTGCCTCTCATCTCTTTACCATCTCCTTATTTTATGGCACAAGCATAAGTGTGTACCTCAGTGCCAGCACTGACCCAAGGTCAGTTTCAACTGCAGCAGCCTCGCTGATGTACACTGTGGTCACCCCCATGTTGAACCCCTTCATCTACAGCCTGAGGAACACAGACATGAAGAGAGCTCTGAAAAAACTATTGTTCCCTAAATGAGTGGAACCCCTGGTGTTTGGGCTGAGCAGTGCCAGTGATTTCACGTCTTAGACCTCAGGGTCAGACACTGTGATGCATATATCAGAGGAGGAAGCAGAGCTTGATTTGTTTGCTTACTGTCCTTTTTAAAATCATTAATTCCTCTGGATACACTGCAGATAAATGACCTATTGCATTGCACTTTGTGTTATCTGGTATAATACAGTTCATTTGTTTTAATGTACCATTAAGAGTATGATTAAAAATTTTAAATCACATGATTGTACAAAATTGAAAAAAAAGAAATGATTGAGCCATTGAGCTATATTGAATGTCTTAGAATTTTATTTAAGAAATACATTAAACTTGCTGAATTTATGTCCATAAAAGGTTTAAAGATGAAATTTTAAAAAGACGTAAGAATATCCCCACCCATTTGTTAATCTCATGTAATTCAATATTGTTGTCTTTGGTGCTGGGATACAAGTTTTGGAAAGACACTTGCTTCTTCATTGAAGTTCTGACAAATCTTCCTACTCTTGGTATAACGGTAAGTTATCAGAAAATTGTTGTCATTTTCCCATGAACCTTCTGGAAGGAAATACACTGTCAATTTGTGGTTGTTTTCAATGGCTTTCACAAGCCACCTAACATTACTTCATAAGACTTAAAATATACATGCATAAAATCCTGTGGAATTTCATTGTAACTGAAGTATAAAACAAGGAAATCTGATTATCTCAGTGACATACGTTTCCACATAACCCAATGAGTGCTGCTCACACCTCAGATTTCTAGAGATGCCACACTGATTGAGAGAACTGTAAAAAACCTCATGAAAATATGACCTAGCAGATTCAAGTAATGTTGGCAATGCCATGATCCTGCATGAAGCAACGATCTATGTCCCAGCATTTCCCTTCTGATCCACTCCTGGATAATGCATCTGGGAATGCTGCGGCTGTGTGTGGATTCCTGTCACCCAGCTAGGAGACCAGGATTAAGCTCCTGGCTTCATGAAGGCTGAACCCTGGCTATCATGGCCCATGGGGAGAGGGGCAGCTGATGGAAGATCTCTCCTTCCTGTCCACTCTTTCTGTATTTTAAATGATCTTTAAAAGTATAACATACAAAAAGTTAAACATTGTGTCTTTGACAGTGCTTCTCTTTTACATTGACAACTTAATGAAATTAGTACTCACCTTTCACTTTCAGATTCAAGAAGACATTTCAGAAGCACTTTTGTGTACACTAATATCAATTGAATAATTTTTGTAAAATATTACTTTCCTGGGCCCTGCATGGTAGTTCAGTAGCTAAAGTCCTCAACTTACATTCACAGGGATGTAATATGGGCTCTGGTTCTAACTGTGGCAGGGCCTACTTCCCATCCAATTCCCTGCTTGTGGCCTGGGAAAGCAATAGAGAATAGCCCAAAGCTTTGGGGCCCTGCACCTGTGTGTATACCTGGAACGGGATCCTGGCTCCTGGCGTCAGATTGTCACAGCTCCTTCAGTTTTGGCTACAACGAATGTGAATCAACAGACAGATGATCGTTTCCTCTGTCTCTCCTCCTCTCTCTAAATCTGACTTTGCAATAAGATAATAAATAATGTTTTAAAAAACAAGAGTTTCCTTTAACAAGAAATATTAAAAGGTTTAAAATGCAGGTGGCCAAATGTTGAGGAATATGAGTATTCCTTAAAACAAAGAATAAAAACACACAGAAACTCAGACATACAACTACCTATAGATTTTAAAAATATTTTTTTCCCAGGGTTACCTTGCCTGTGTTAAATATTTATTAATTTATTTTTTCATTGTAACAGTGAGAGAGAATGAAAGTTAGAGTGAAAAAAAGAGAGATCTTTTATTCTCTATGTGGTCATAATAGCTGAAACTACACCAGGTCAAAGCACATGGATGGTAGAGGACCAAACATGCCATCTTCCACTACATTCTCAGGCCTGTTACAAAGACAGTGGGTCTGACAATGAGCACAACTGCCTGGGCTGTCAGGTCCCTAGGTGAAGTTACAGTGCTGGGAGAAACGCAATCAATGGCTGGTGGGCATTCTTGGCCTGGTTGATGCCAAATCTGTGCTAAATATACCACCATGCCAGCATATTTATTTATTCCTTTTTAAAAAATGATAAGTGGAAAAGCTGAGGAACTTCACTTGGGACATGTTCTTAGTCCCCAGAAGGTTGGTTGCAATTTGCCTAGGGAAGAGAGTTGCATACATATTGGAGTGGGTGTGGCTGAGAGCATGTTGGACAGGGAAGAATGACTTCTGGGGACATAAAACAACTTGGCCACTCTACCAGCAGGAAGGCTGTTAAAAGTGAATGGTTTCAACAGGGAAACATGTGGGTATATATTAGTCAGGCCAAGGCACCTGCCCACATGGGAGACCTGCACTGGAATTAGTAGCAACAACTGCTTCCTGCTGGTGCATAGAAGTCTAGTGAGAATGGACATACCTGGCAGGGCTAGCCCACAGTAGGTGTTCATGAGTGTCAGAGCAGGGATGGGCCACATGAGGAGGGAGCACAGCAACCACCACGATGCAAAAGCACTGGGTTTGGGGGCTGGATTCTCTATGGGGATTATGGTCTCAGCTCTGTGAGGTCACTGTACCCGCTGTTTTACATGGAGTGCTGGGGGTGGAAAAGGCCAAGACAGGATGGACCACAAACTCATCTGACATAAACCCACCTGACAATCATGGGAGCTTGGACATGAGGAGACAAATAGGGACCAGCATATGCAAGGGCCAGGACTAAGATCAGATCACATCAAGCAGGGCCACTGCCACCACTCGCACATGTGAAAGCCAGGTTGGGAACAGGCCTGGCAGTACATCATTGGGGACTCTCCTACAAGTCTGCATCAGAACTGGAGCACTGAAATTGGGGCTACAGGCAGGTCAGGACAGGAAAGTCTGCAGCATTTGTTTGGGTTGGGCCTGATCACATGCTGGGACACAGGAGAGCCTGGACACGATGTATGCTGTCCCCAGATGAACGGTATCAGGGTCCCTCGTCCCGCGAGCAAGACCCCGATACGGTAAAGATTCTTAAAAAAGTTTATTGGATAAGACTTCAAGCGTTGTGTCAAAGTGAAAGCAGTTACAGCACTTGTAAGATTTATTACAGTAAAGCAAAAGCAGCCTAATGCTAGCTAGCAATAGCCTTGAAGTGATAGCGATAGCTCTAGCTCTAGCCTAGCCTTGAAGTGCGCCTGGGAGAATCTCCTTTAACTATTTTTTCACCCAAACCTTTCTACATTACACAAACCAATCCATACACAGTTCCTAACATCATGTGGTAAGCACACCAATCATGACTTAGGTCATGTAGCTTCCCTATGTGCTTGGTCCAATCCTCAGTAACTTCCCAAAACCTGTTTACCACCTTTGTGCCACGAAGCGAGATCAACAAGCGCCATCTTTGAGGCGCGGCTCTGCTCTCCACAAACGGAGTCCATGAATGTGCCAGGTTCAGTTTGGTTGAAGCACTTGCCAACACACATAAGTCCCAAGAAATTGTAACAGGCCTAGTATGGAAACCTGGAGACATCCTTGCTGGGCTAAAGCTCACACTATTTAGTGTGAGTGTCAGGATTGTATGCAGACTATGCTGGGCAAGGCCACATCACCCATCAGCATGCATCTGGGCTGGTCTGGGGGAAGGTTTGTCTGGGACACGACTTCATACCCACTAGCGCTTGCAGGAGCCATCCTCTGGGGACACATTCAACATCCCATGCTGGCACACAGAGCTGGCTACCATATCTCCCATGATACCCACAACTCAGGCATCACCAACTTAGGAGACACAGTCCCAACACCTGCACTCCAGAGTTAGAAGGTAGTGATCTAGTTGGGGAGTTCTCCAAGAAACCTCACCGAGGGAGACTTTAGGTTTGATTCCTGTGTGCATAGTCAGGACAGGCTCAATTTAGTCTATCACCTACACCAACCGATGGACATACTGGTGCCCAACCCCAATTTGCATGTGAACTAATGGGTGCTATGACCCAGCAATAGGTACAGCCAGGGAAGTGCCTATGGTTTCCCTTGCTAGGCATGTTCCCAGCACCAGATCTTGTACCTAACAATGGCTGATGTAATCTTGCCTTAAAGGACTCACATCTAACTGGGCACTTGTCAGCTGGGCTGTATCCTAGCTTAGCTGGCCTGCACCCTTTCAGGCTCTTGTGTTTGCCAGTGAGTATGGTAGCCAGCTCAGCCAGTCTCAGACCCAGACTGTCCCACCACCAGTCCTAGCTCTCTCACTCAACACTGAAATCAGCAGACAACAAGAAAGTCTGCAAAGTTACCCTGCCATGGGTACTCTTAGCCCCACGTCTTCTGAGTGTTGGCAGGTGCTATAGTCTGTGATGGCCCAATTGAATAATGTCATTTTACTTTTATTTTTAATATATATTTACCTTATTTAAATTAATTATCCTAAAAAGATATTTGAAAAATGTTTTCATGTATTTGCATTTATGAGAATTAATGTGTGAACATTGTATTTGCATCTCCTTAAGTATTATCATATGTAAGTGTTGAGAAATATAATTAATTGTTCTTGAAATAGTTCATAAATTATTATAATATAGTTCATAAAATATTAACTACAACATATTAGTCACAGGATTAGCATAAAACTAACCATCAAATTTAACAAGTAAAAATGGAGAGAAATCAGTGTCCCTGGGGTAGAAACAACAATCAAATTTCAGGACGCTCTTTCCATTTCTAAAATATTTTTGTATTCAACATTAACTAGGAGAAAGACATTCTGATTGCCTTTGGGAACTGACTTGTTTCACTAAGCAAAGCATTTTAAGGTGAGACACTGAATGCTGTTTGTGATTGCCACAGTACGTGATAAAGAGAAAAGAGGATTCACCTGAGTCCATCATGGTCTCTTGGCAAACACCTGCAAGAACACGGCATTTTGTCATTGCCAGTGTCCCAGGGCCAGCAGGTGCTTAAAAGTCAGGGAGCTGCCTAATGAGCAGGTGCCAGGAGCTGTAAGTAGCTCCTCTGCTGTGGTCCCTCAGACTGTGCAACCTTGGGCTGGAAGAAGCTTGGTTGTTGCATTTGGGGTCATGAGTCTGGCTCAGGGACCAGTGCTTCCCTCCTTCCCTCCTCTGTGTCTGGGACAGAGCTTCAGTCTGCAGCATCCATCATCCAGGGAGGAATTTGGGCATCCATAAATACTTTCCACCCACATTTCCCATGCACGTGAGCCTGGCAGTCATAACTAGAAGGGTCCCAGTCTGTGGACACAGACAGCTTTCCCTAGGATTAAACAAGAAATGAATTAATCTAGCCAGCACCTCCAGGAAGGTCTGGAGTTCTTTTGTATTTAACTAATGAATGCATTTTTAGTACTTATCATAGGAGACGAAAATGTTGAATGTCATAGGGCAATGAGCATTGCTGTTATGCAAAAGAAGTTATGGAAAGATTAATTCTAATAGACAATGGGCGATGAAAGTTGCCTAGGGTGCCTATAGCCAACTTTGCTGCATTTGGAGATCTGGGGCAGTAGAGGAGGAATTTTCCACGTGGAGGAACATGTGGCAGAGTGAAGTCATATCTCCTTTCCAGTGCAAAGGAGCTTGGTTACTTACCACATGAAACTGATTAAAGATGATGATCACAACCCCTGGCCCTGGAATAACCCTGGGATAACCTCTGGAACACCATTCTAGGAATTTAAATTGTTAATTAAGGAGGAATGCAACAGACTATGCTAGTGTTGACAGGAAATGGCCAGCAGAGAGTAAAAGCTTGTATGAAAATCCTGATGGTAGCAGTTACTGGAACACTCATGTGTCAGGGTCTTCTGTCTTCTCTCACACACTGCTCTCACATGACTTAATGTTAACTTATTAATGTAGTAAGATGGATTCTTTCAAAGACACCTGCATCATAGTCATTACATCATTTGTTGCATACACACGATGGCTTCCAGCCACTTGTCTTTTCTCTTACACTTTCAGTGCTTTCCTGATGTGCAACCAGGTGAGAGAGTTTTATTTCTCCCTTATTGTCTTCTTAACCTACAAAGATTAGTCATTGTCAATAGCTTATTTTCTGCCATTCAGTCCTTTGCTGTGTACTTGAGTGTACTTCAGTGGTATGAAAAAATGTATTTAGAAAGTAAGTTGATATGCTGAATTATATTTACACAAAAATATACTTGTATCAGATCCATACTTATATACTTAAATCTTGATCCATACTTAGGAGAGATCATCAACATTTGGAGAACTCTCTCTTTTGCAAAGCCATGCACAAAAGTAATGTATCTGTTAGATGCATTTCCCATTTATTTTGGTGGATCTTTTCAGTAAAATTTAAGGGGACATGTAAAAGCTTATATTTTTCTGTTATCAAAATCATAAATACATCCTGGGTTCAAACCAAATTATTATTAATTTTACTAAAATTTGGTTGTCCAAAGTGTGTAAAGAATTCAGATATATATTTCTTGCCAACATGCTTCAAGTTAAGCTGCTCTTATCATTTGACATGCTTGGTGATTACTCTTTGTTTAGTATGATTGAGTCATTCACTCAAAGTCATAGCACTTCTGACTTCAGTTACACCGTGCGGTGGAAGATCACTTTATTTTCATATGCAAAACTGAATCCCATAATCACTTAAGATCCATGGAACCACACATCTTCCCCTGGTTTCTAGTTCATATATGGAATTGGAAATTCAATGGAGAGCTTGTAACCACCCAGGAAAAGATGGTTCTAAACTGATCAAGGAAACTGCATTAAACACAAGATGTATTTGATGCTTAAGGGAAGAATTGAGAGTAGGACTGCATTCAAATTCAGCGATCCCACTGTGAAGAAACATATTGGACCTGAGCCATGTTGAAAAGCACAAGGCACATACTGAAGGGAAAACATGTATTTTGAATATCAGCTCTGTTGTTTTAGTCTATTGTGAATGAATATTATTCTAGTTAAACTAATTTTTAATGATAGTGAACTGCACTACATGAAACTGATAAAGCAGGGATTCAAGATGGCGGAATAGGGTAAGGACAGGTTTAAACGGACGGGAAAACATTTATTCAGAATGAAGCAGAGAGGATATATTCCAGAAAATAGGAGAGGACAGAACAACAGTAGAGGGGTACCTAGAGACTGACAGACACAGTAAAGCAACAGACACTATGTGGTATTGCAGTGGCTGATACTCCAGTGGCACTCAGCTAACAGCAATCTGAACTTGACCAGCAGCCAGAACTCCAACTGCAACCAGGCGGGAAGGAACTTTCACTGGGAGCTTGGAAGGTGCACCCAGACAAAAAAACTCTCCATCCTGCTGGTCCGTTTGATTTGAACAGGAGCAGAGACAGAACAGCAGATCTGAGATGGACAGTGTGAGAACAGGATGGATTTCATAGCCCAGTCAGCCCCCTAGAGCTGAACTGGGTGCCATTTTGCACAATGAGACTAAGGCAAGGGAAAGAACCGAGCACACGCTGACTGGGAGTGAACTCATTTCTGACTCAGTGAACTGCAGCAACGTGGCATTCTACAGGTTCCACCCAAGACAGGTCTGGGTAGCCCTGAGACCTGATGGCCAGCAGATCAAGAACTCTAATAGTGGTACACCAGGCACCATTTTGTACACTGTGGCAATAGCTTTAGGACTGCAGGGGACAACAGTGAACTGCGCATGTGCTGAGCTCATGAGAACTCACTGAGGTACGTGGATTGCACTGGTCCCGCAGGAAAGTGATACCGACTGTGACATCGTACTGGTCAAAATAGGTCTGTGTGGCACCCAAACTTAACGTCCAACAGGTTCTGGCAAAATCAAAGCCACCAACAACCTAACTAGATAAGATACCTGGTGTCTCTCTAATACTGGGTATCTGCTGCAACTGGAAGTGGGAGAAAGGTTGCAGAGACGATGATGCACCCTCAGCATGGTATCACAGGAGGTGGAGAGTGGTGAGCCAGAAGTCAGGGCTGTGGAGACCACAGTGGAAATCTAACATAAGAACCCAGACCTGGAAACTCGCTGGAGGTTGTGCTACAAGTGGCTAAAATCAAAAAGTTGTGTAGCAACTGCAATAAGTAAAATGACATTGTAGACCTGTGGGGGACACAGGTTAGAAACCTGTCCCAAGGAGAACTCTGCTAACAAGAAGTACAATGACCAAAAGCAACAGAAGAGACAAAGGCTAAATGAATATTACTGAAAACTCCCCTGCAAAGGAGCAAAACTCTATGCCAACCTCACAACTCACTGAGGAAGACATTGAGAAAATGGGGCATACAGAATTCACAAAACTCATTTTAAAGCTTCTGATAAAAAAGAGAAGCTCATGCAAGAGTTCAAATAATTTAAGGAAGCAATGTATCAAATCAAGGCTGATATATGAGAAATTAAGAACACAGTTGTGCAAATTACAAGTACAATGGTGAGTCTCCAAAATAGAATGAAGCAAGCAGAACAAAGAATCTCAGAAGTGGAAGATATTTCCTGTTACCAGGGGAAAGCAAACAAAAAGCTGGAAGCAGAGCTGGATCGGGCAAAAAAAGTATTCAAAAATTGAAAGACATTATTAAGTGGCCAAATATAAGAGTTATGGGAGTCCCAGAAGGTGCAGAAAGAGAAGCTGAGTTTGCAAATGTGTTTAATGAAATAATCAAGGAAAATTTCCCTGATCTGGAGATAGAATTGGGAGGGGCACAGAACTCCCAACAGGCTTGATCAAAAACGATCTTCACCAAGACAGAGGATCATCAAGCTCTCAGTTGAACATAAGAAAAAAACATCCTTAATTGTGTCTGTGAAAAAAATCAATTGACATATAAAGGAATGCCAATTAAACTCACAGGAGATCTCTCACAGGAAACTCTACAGGGCAAGAAGAGAATGGAGTGACATATTCCAGATTCTAAAAGAAAAAAAAAAATTGTCAGCCTAGGTAACATAACCAGCAAAACTTTCTTTCATCTTTGAAAATGAAATAAAATCCTTCCACAGTAAAGGAAAGCTAAAAGAATTTGCCTCTTCCAAACCTGCTCTACAAATGATACTTCAAGATGTTCTCTTGACAGAGAAGAGAAATAGCACCTACCAAAACCAAAGGCAAATGCAAAGACCATCTCAGTAAAATTACAAAAGAAGACCAAACCAGTGAACAACCCATTCCTAAAATTACAGGACCAAAGTACCACGCATACATATTAAACTCGGAATTTAAATGGCTTAATCTCAATCAAACATCATAGATTAGTATACTGAATTAAGAAACAAAACAACAGCTATTTATTGTCTAGAAGAGACACACTTCACCAACAAAAATCAGCAGAAACTATATCACATGGGGTTTGATGTTTTTGGTTAGTTTCATCTCTTCAAAATACTTTCCTCTGATTTAATTATTCAGTGACTCATAGATCATGCAGTGGCATCATTTTCTTCAAGAAGGTTCTTGATTTTCATTTCTTCAGCTACAAGTTAGTCATTTAGTGGCATGTTACTTAACTTTTATGGTGTTGATAATTTCTTTTTTCTTCCTGATGCTGATTTTGTTTTATGGCTCTTCATTTAAGGGGATGTATAGTAGCTGTGTATTGGAGACTGTCCTATCTAATAACATATCCTTTAACTTCATGGCATTGTAAACTTCTATTTTTCTTTCTATTGCTGATTTTGTATTACGACTTTTCATTTAAGGGGATGTACAGTAGGTGTAAAATAGAGACTAACATCCAGATGTGAGGATGCAGTGTAGTATCATTTCTGCTTCCAGACAAAGATGGACTCACAATGAAACTATTCACTATACCTTGACAATAGTATTCTGGACTCTCTGCCATTGTCCATGCCTGCAATGATGGACATATGACTGTGTATGAAGAACTATATTTTAATAATGATATAGAGGAACTAGGTGGGGGGAAGGAATTGGGGAGGGGATAAGGGAAATTTCAGGATCCTATGGAATTGTATCATAAAATGATAATAATAATAATAAAAGGTAAAAAAAAAAGAAACTGATAAAGCAAATGCAGCTTGCAGAATTCTTCCTCCTAGGACTCTCAGAAAACCCAGCCTTACATCTTCTCATCTTTGGGTTGTTCCTCTCCATGTACCTGGTCACTGTCAGTGGGAAGCTGGTCATCGTCCTGGCCATCCTCAAGACCCACACCTCCACACACCCATGTACTTCTTCCTTGCCAACCTGTCCTTCTTTGACATCTGATTCCCCTACACCACCATCCCCAAGATGCTGGTGAACATACAGACGCAGAGCCAAGCCATCAGCTATGCAGGCTGCATCACTCAGATGTTCTTCTTCATAATCTTTGGAACATTAGATGAATTTCTGCAGGCTGTAATAGCCTATGACCGGTTTGTGGTCATCTGTCATCCACTGCACTACACGGTCATAATGATGTGCTGGCCCAGTGCGCAGCTGGCTCCGCTGTGCTGGGCCATTGGTGTCCTGCATGCCTTGTTAAACATCTTACTGGTGCTGAGACTGAGATTCAACACCCACATGGAAATCCCCCACTTCTTCTGTGAGTTTAATCATGTGGTCCACAGAGTCCCTTCTGACACCTTTCTCAATGACCCCCTTTTGTACTTTGGAGCTGTGCTGCTGGCAGGAGGTCCCTTGGCTGGGATCCTATACTTTTACTTTAATATTTCCTCCTCTATCCATGCCATCTCATCAACTCAGGGAAAGCATAAAGCCTTTTCCACCTGTGACTCTCATCTCCTGACCCTTTCTCTATTTTATGGCACAAGCATAGGTGTGTGCCTCAGTGCCAGTGCAGCCCCAAGTTCAGCCTCAACTGCAGCAGCCTCAGTGATGTACACTGTGGTCACTCCCATGCTGAACCTCTTCATCTACAGCCTGAGGAACACAGATGTGAAGAAGGCTCTGAAAGGAATGTTGCTCCCTAAATGATAGTGGAACCCCTGGTGTTGGGACTGAGCAGTGTCAATGACTTCATGTCGCAGGTCTCAGAATCAGACACCACAATGCATTTATCAGAGGAGGAAGCAGAGCTTGCTTATTCTGCTCACTGTCTTTCTTTAATCACTTTTTAATCATTAACTCCGATGTGTACAAGGCAAATGAATGATCATTTCATTCATTGTGTGTTATTACTGCCAGCACATAATTTCTTTCTGACTTTTCCTTTTCTCCCACATTTAGTATAATCATTGTTCCACAAATAAAAGTGATCTAAAATTTTATGCAGAAAGAAAAATGCATGAGGAGTCATGCTATGTGCTAAACAGCATTTATCCCCGTGTGTATTTTTACAGTGTATATAGTACTTTTACTTTTCATGGTTATATTTTGTAGTATTTTAACAACCATATAAATTTGCCATTTGTGCAACTGACCTATTTCAGTTTCCATAATGTTTCAAGTTGCACCAAATTTATTGCAAAAATGTAAAATTTCAGGCCTGGCAGCATGGCCTAGCTGCTAAAATCCTCACCTTGAACGCCCTGGTATCCCATATGGGCACTGGTTCTAGTCCCGGCAGCTCCACTTCCCATCAAGCTTCCTGCTTGTGGCCTGGAAAAGCAGTCGAGGATGGCCCAATGCTTTGGGACCTTGTACCCGCATGGGAGACCCGGAAGAGGTTCCTGGTACCTAGCTTCGGATAGGCATAGCGTTGGGCATTACAGTCACGTGCGGAGTGAATCATCAGATAGAAGATCTTCCTCTGTGCCTCTCCTCCTCTCTGTATATCTGACTTTACAATAAATAAATTAAAATCTTTAATAAAAAATTGTAAGATTTCATTCTTTTAGTTGCTGGCTCGAATCTATTTTATATGTATACCAGATATCTGTTGACGGAATGTTAATTAGCAAAACAATTACACATGCTCCTGAATTGTGGGAGGTAAAGTGTGCAGAATTGAAGCATCCACATTTCTCATGATGTGATTTTTTGTGGAATAACATCATGTGACACTATTCCCTGTTTTTAGCTGTTAGTGTAGTTTTCAGATAAAAAAGATTCTAGTAAGCTGTTTGCACATTCTAATTAATCCATATTAGTAGGATATATATATATAATATATAATGCTATATTATATAATATATAATGTATATAGCTTACATATATTATATAGCATGCATTACATATTATTATATATTATTTTATTATATATTATTATATATTAATATATAGTTACATCAATATAATATAGTGTCTATTATATATCATATATACATATATAAAACATAATATATAATAGATATAATACATAATATGTTATATATATGTATAATATATATAATGCTTTTTAATATGTGATGTTAATATACAGCCCTCACAGAAAGCCACAATGTGCAAGAATGAAACTGGCGACCAGTCTACTGCACATTCTGACAAACAAGGGAACCACACCTATAAGGCTGATCCAATGGCAGTTTTTGATGTAATTGTTCTGAGTAGCTCTTCCCTCTGTGGTACATGAAAGCTGAGCTTTTCTTGTTCAGCACCCACTGGGCAGAACGAACTGATCAACTACCCCAGTACAACTTGACAGCAAATTTCTGCACAAAAGGAGACTCAGAGGTGGACTATGACAACCATTCGAGCTCAGAAAGTTTTCCTCATCCTTGGAGCAGAATTGCAAGCACCATCTCAGAAATATCAAAAACAAAGGAACAGAAGCCTCAGAAAATACTCCACAATGGGGACCCTGGGATGACATTGGGTGGCAGTTCCACCACCCCCGGGGTAATGTGGTAGTTGGGAAGCTGGGCATGGCTTCTCCTCTTGTATCTGCCTCTCCTCCATCTGCAGGGAGAAGAAGAAAATGTGTAAACAAGGGTCTCACCACTACTCCCTAATCCTCAACCCTCTCCTCCCTGATTGACTATGTAAACATCATCACAAATAAAATAAAAAACAATGAAACTGGCACCTTGTGTATTGTTTATTTTATCGTCAATAAATTATACTGCTTGTCTATACTCTGGTACAGCAGTAGTCTTTCTGCTTTTTACTTGTCATTGTGGCTATAATCATATAGTTGGACTTACATTACCGTTAAAAATTAAAGAAAGGAGCCCGGCGCGGTGGCTCAAGTGGTTAAGTCCTCGCCTTACACGCCCGGGATCCCATATGGGCACCGGTTCTATCCCAGCAGCCCCGCTTCCCTTCCAGCTCCCTGCCTGTGGCCTGGGGAAGCAGTCGAGGATGGCCCAATACTTTGGGACACTGCACCCACGTTCGAGACCCAGAAGAGTCTCCTGGCTTCTGATCAGCATAGCATCGGCTGTTGCGCTCACTTGGGGAGTGAATCATCGGACGGAAGATCTTCCTCTCTGTCTGTCCTCTCTGTATATCCGCCTTTCCAATAAAAAAATAATAAAAATAAATCTTTGAAAAAAAATTAAAGAAAGAAGGAAGTAGAGATTGAGGCAGCAATATATGACAGATTTGTTAGATTTTTATTTATGAAATATATGATACCTGTTCTGTTTATAGCCTTAATTTTTAATAATTAATTTTATTTTTGCTTAATGTAAACTTGTTGATTAGAGAAGGAAGGACAAATATTAGGGAAAAGTGAGTGTGATCTTTGTTTTTGAATTTTCTATTTCTCCTTTATGTTTCAGGGGGTGGGGAAAAAAGGCGAGAAGCCATACCCAGCCTCTTTGGACTCACTTGCTGGGTTGTAATTCCAACCAGTTAGTTTTTGATGCAGGGTTATAGGTGGACTAGGTTGGGCAAGACTACAGCACCTGGCGGCATCCATATGCGCTGGTCTGGATGCAGGCCAGTCTGGAATAGGCCACAGCAACAACTGTTGCTTGCAGGAGCCAACCTCTAATGACATACTTAGCATTTTGGGTTGACCCAGATGAGCTGCCTGTTATGTCTCATATGATTTCCCCTACCCAGGCATAAACAACTGAGGAGAAACAGTTCCAACACATGCACTTTAGGGTCAGAGTCCCATTATCCACATGGAGAGGCCCCCAAAAATTTCACCTGTGATGACCTCAGACTTGACTCTTTTGTACACTGGCCAAGTCAGAGATAGCATAAATCGATTACTTACAATAGGCAATAGGCAGTGGATTTTCTGGTACCCCAACCAAAATACTCACATACTGATAGATGGTATGGCCCTGCATAAGTATCACATATTGGGGAAGTGTGCACTCTTCCTCTGCAAGAAATTTCCCAGCACCAGATCTTGCACCTGCCAGGGACTGCTGCAATTCTTCCTGGCATGATTCACTTCTAGTTCTGCCAGTTGTCACTTGGATTTTCTCCTGCAATTTCATCGTTTTCCTATTGTGCTGTCAGGTGAGAGTTTTATTCTTCACTTCATTGTCTTTTACCTAAAAAGATTGACCATGGAAACCTTTGGTGTGCACTTGATTGTAGTTCAGTGCAATGAAAAATGTACTTAGAAGATAGGTCGCTTTGGTTCAAAATGTCTTGTGCAAAAAAAAATGACTTAATCTGTAATTAGAAAAGTTTATCAAAAACCAGGGAATTCTATATTTTGCAAACAATATGAACAGAAATAAGTGCATCTGTTAGCTGCATTTCAGAGACATCATGATATATGCTATTAGTTAAGTTTAAGAGAACTTGTGAAAGTTTCTGTTTGTCAATATTGTTAACTCATCCTAGGTTCGACGTCATTGTTAGAAAGTCTAAAAAGTTATTCTCTAAAGATAATCTTAGTAAGTTACCTTTATGCATATTTGCAACCAAGCTGCATGTTGACTTGCTCTTATCATTCAACAACCTATAGATTCCTCTTTGCTTTGCATGATTGAATCATCTACTTTAAGTCATATCTGTTCTGATTTTGGTTGCGCCATTTGAATGGAGATAACTTATCATTCAAAATCAGAATAAATCTTATTATTTCTTCAGGCATTTGGAACAACATATTAAACACTGCACCTTCCCCTCTGTTCTTGATCATTCATTTAATTGAAAATCAGTGGTGAGTTTGTGACCAGTGATGAATAAATACTTCTCAAGTGGTCAAACAGTATCTGATTAAATGTGAGGAATATTTGATGTTTTAGTGAAGCACTGAGGGTGGAAAGTAATTTCACTGGAAAGGATCAAAATGGAATTGAGTCATCTCTAAATGTGAGAGCTACATTCTGAATGAGAAAACATGAAGTTTGGATCTCTGCTTTGGTTGTTACATCTACCTTGTATGAATATGACTCAGATTCAAATACATTCTCGTGGTAGTAAAATGCACCACACAAAAATAAGAAACCAATCTCAGCTTTCAGAATTCTTTCTCATGGGATTCTCAGAGGACTCAGCACCGCAGCCTCTCATCTTTGGCTGTTCCTCTCCATGTACCTGGTCACTGTCAGGGGAAACCTGCTCATCATGCAGGCTATTCTCACTGACCAAGACCTCCACAAACCCATGTACTTCTTCCTTGCTAACCTGTCCTTGGTGGACATCTGCTTCAACTCCACCACCATCCCCAAGATGCTGGTCAACATCCAGACACACAGCAGAGCCATGAGCTATGCAGACTGTATCACACAGATGTTCTTCTTCCTGCTTTTTGCAGAAATGGACAATTTTATATTGGCTGTGATTGCCTATGATTGCTTTGTGGCCATCTGTCACCCACTGCACTACCAGGTCATCATGAACATCTGGTTCTGTGTTACCCACTCCTGTTGTGTTGGGCCATCAGTCTCCTGCATGCCCTGTTGCAAAGTTTAATGGTGCTGCATCTATCCTTTTGTCTGCATGTGGAAATTCATCACTTTTTCTGTGAACTGAATGAGGTGGCCCGGCTTGCCTGCTGGAACACTTTTCTTAAGGATGTGGCTACATATATCGTACCTATGCTGCTAGCCATTGTTGCCCTGGCTGGGATCCTGTATTCCTACTACAACATCATCTCCTTGATCTATTCCATCTCATCAGCTCAGGGCAAGTATAAAGCATTTTCCACCTGTGCCTCTCACCTCTTGACCCTCTCTCTATTTTATGGCACGGGTCTAGGTGTCTACCTTAGTTCTTCTATTACTCATAACTCACATTCCACTTCCCTGGCCTCAGTGATGCACATGGTGGTCACCCCCAGGCTGAACCCCTTCATCTACAGCCTAAGGAACACAGACATGAAAAAGGCTCTGATAAGACTCTTGGTCTATAAACTCTAGTGGAACCCACGGTGTTAGGATTGACCAATGTCAATGAGTTCATGTCTCAAGCCTCAGGTCAGACACTATGATGCATTAATCAGAGCAGGAAGCAGAGCTTGCCTAGTCTGTTCCCTGTATTAGCTGTCATATTTTATTATTTATATTTTCTTAATTTTAGTTCTTCAGTGGAAACTGCAGATACCTGTTCTGTTGCATGCCCCTGTGTCTTATCTCTGGTAGCTCAACACAGATTCTTTTTCATTTTTATATCTTCACATGTTTGTGGTCAGCATCATTCTATAAATGCAAGAGGACTCAGAATTTCATGAAGAAATGAATGTGAATGAGCAGCTAGTGTATGTCCTAAACAATTTTATTTCCATGTATATTTTTACAGCATGTATCCTATTTGTACACTTCATTACTATACATATTTAGCGCCCTAAAGTAACACATGCATTTTTTTTCTTTTGAGGCTGACATGTTTCAGTCTGCATCATGGCTTCATGTTGCACCAAATTTATTGCAAAAACAGCTTATTTTTGATGGTCTGGTGGTATTACTTTGCACCTGCAGTCCACATTAACTGTTGTAAGGAATCTTAATTAGCACAACAACATATAATGACACTATTTAATGTTCTCATTCTGAGCTTTAGCTTATTTTTCAGATAACATATATTTAAGAGCAATGGTGATAAAAGTTTTGAATGCTGTTTGTTAGCTGTTTGGACAGCTTCTGTTACATAGGAAACCATTTATGCAATTTTAGGGTAAAACTGAACTCTCATTATTGCCCATCAATCCAGCATGTGCTCCATCCCCCAGGAAGCATAGACTTTGGCATAGAACCAACTGGTCCTTCTTGTCTAGGCTCCTGCTTTGGGAACCAGAGTGTGAATCACAGGGTCTGACACAGGTCACTTAAAATAATGAGACTCTGTTACTGCAAATATCCTAATTACACTCTCATCTCCAAGGAGGGTCCCAGCTAAAGAGATCATCTTTAAAATGTAAGAATTAGAAACACCATCAATCAAGGAAGAACAATTTTCCATCCCAGGTAGCTTGTGTGAGATAGTATTCTGCTCTGCTGTGTTCAAGTACTTTGTGCTGAAAGGGCCTTGTTGTCCACGTGTAGGGGTCTGTGATTGAGTCAGTGGTTGGTGAACATGCTTTTTCCTTGAATTTTCTTCCCACTTTTGCTTGGAACGTTCCTGAGATATCTCTGACTTTGACTCATTACCTGTAATGAAGGGAATATCCATCAATTTTTGCATTTGGCTTAACCATTCCAGAGGCGAAATGTGGCACGTGAGGGAATCACTTGGACACCATCAATTCCACTGCCCTTCAGGCTCAGGGATCTCTCCATCAACATCAGCACATGCAGAAACTGAGCACTGCTCCATTCGTTTCTGTCAGGGTCTTGCATGTTCTTGCTCCTATGCAGGTGTCTCCCCAATGAATTCTGATTCCCCAGAAGGCAGTCTCCATGTCATGACTTTGTAACTGCAGAATGGAATTGAATGTGAGCAACACATCGTTTGTAAATAATACCTTCCATGATTGGAACCAATGCCACAAATAAAGATCACCAGACTATCACAACCCTGTTCTGTTCACTTTTGTTAATGTATATGGTATCCTTAGCTACAAAAAGAGCAGTCCCAAAACTGTGTGAGGTGCTAACTTGTGATAGAGTGGCATCCTGCAGTCAAAAATCATGCTGAAGATCAAGCTCTGCTGGTTCTGAAGTCAGTGATGCATCTTTGGTCACGTGTCTGAAGTTCATTCAAGGTGAACTCTGTGTGGCTGTGGTGACAGTCTTTCTGAATGTGTCTCCTGAGATGTGGTCTCTTCCTCCAGCCTGTATTGGAACTGTGACATTTGCCATGGCGTATTGCTGAACAGCATCAATGCAAGTGCCATGTCCACCTCTGAGCTAAGTGAACTGATTTAGTTGTGGATTCGATGCAGAGTGACCAAGAGAGAGGGAGATGCAGGCAGACAGAGATGACATTCTAATTATGCTGGTTCATTCCCCAAAAGGTCTCCTTGGCTGAGGGCTGAATTCAGGAACATGATTTATATCTGTGTCTCTCACACGGAGTGCTCAAGGTCTTGGATAGAACTCTGGCTGCCTCCCATATGCACTGGCTGAGAGTTGGATAGTGGTAAAGCAGCTAGGGCTTAAACAGGTGCTGCCGTGTGGGAGGGTAATATTACAATACAGGCCAAAAGAAACCAACCATGAAATTTCACTTTTACATGAATTTTCTGAAGTGCCCTTGTTTGTGTGTATGTATATGTGTGTGAAATGTAGTCTATATGAATACATTCATAAGAACTTAACCTTGTCTCAGGGCCGAGAATAATTATTAGGCTTTATTCTATTTGTACTAGCTGCGTAGATATACCTTTCCACTTGAGGTATTTATCCCTCAGTTTGTTTTATCTTCTTGTGTCTAATCTAATTTAACCCATATAAAGAAGAAAACAATTATGAATTTTAGGTGATGTGCAAATTTTCCTGTTTATTTTAACCAAAAAAATAAATTTCTCTGCTAACTAATATAAATTGAATAGTTTTGGTTTTTAACTCCTAAATTTTCATTACATTTTGTAGATGCAATTGTATGGACGACATCATGGTTTCCCTCTATTCTTTCCCTAGCTAAATCACCTAATCCTACCTTTCCTTTCTTCTTTAATATTTTAAAAAGTGCATCCTCCTCTCCTCTATAGTCACAATTAGTGCACAACTAACCATCATATACAAGTGAAAAATTAGAGAAATCATAGTTTCCTAAGAGTAGAAACAACCATCAAATCTCAAGAAGCTCTTTCCATTTCTACATTAATTTGTATTCGGCATCAATCACAACATACTAAGGTAAACACATAATTGTCTTTGGAAATTGGGTTGTCTTACTAAGTAAAACGTTACAAGGTGAGGTGCTAAATGGCAGCCCTTTGTGATTGACACAGAGCTGGAGAAACAGAAAGAGGTTTTGCCTGAAACAGCATTCACCTGCTTTCCATCATGATTTCTTGGGAAACTCCTGCTTTCTGTCCTTCCAAAAGTGCCAGGGACCTGCTGGTGCTTAGAGGTCAGGGAGCTGTCTAATGAGCAGGTGCCAGGAGCTATAAGTAGCTCCTCTGCTGTGGTCCCTCTGACTGTGGACTAGAAGCAGTCTAGTTGTTGCATTTGGGGTCTGAGTTTGGCTCAGAAATGAGTGCTTCCCTCCTTCCCTGTGCTGTGCCTAGGACAGAGCTTCAGTCTCCAGCATCCACCATCCAGGGAGGCATTTGGGCATCTACACCATCATGTCCTCCCACAGTTCCCCTACAGGTAAGTCTGGATGAACTTCAGAGGGGTCCCAGACTGTGGACACACACAGCTTTCCCTGTGCTCAAGCAGGAGCAGAAGTAACCTAGCTAGCACCTCCAGGAGTGTCTGGGGTTCTTGTGTATTTACCTATTCTAATCAGAGCAGCCCCGCTTCCCATCCAGATCCCTGTGTGTGACCTGGGAAAGCAGTTGAGAATGGCCCAAAGCCTTGGGACCCTGCACCCTTGTGGGAGACCCGGAGGAGCTCCTGGCTTCGGATTGACTCAGCTCCAGCTGTTTTGGCTGCTTGGGGAGTGAAGTATCAGATGGAAGATTTTCCTCTTGTCTCTTCTCCTCTCTGAACATCCGCCTTTCCTATAAAATAAATAAATAAATCTTTAAAAAACACTGTGAGAACACCTGTTTCTTCATTGGTGTTCTGAGAAATGTTACTATTCCTCATAGGATAATAAATTATCATAAACCTGTCCTTGTTGTAAATTCTTCCCATGAGGTTTCTATAGGGTGAGAAACTTTGTGTAAGTTTTCAAAAAGCATTTACCAGTACTTAATAAAACATAAAATATCTATACATAAATCCAGTAAAATTTCTTTGTAACAGAGATTACCTAGCAGGAGAAAGAGGATTCACCTGAGTCCAACATGGTCTCTTGGGAAACACCTGCAAGAAAATGGCTTTGTGTCATGGTCAGATTCCCTCAGGGCCAGCAGGTGCTTGGAGTTCAGGGAGCTGCCTAATGAGCAGGTGCCAGGAGCTGTAAGTAGCTCCTCTGCTGTGCTCTCTCAGACTGCACAACCTGGGCTAGAAGCAGCCTGCTTGTTGCATTTGGGGTCTTGAGTCTGGTTTAGGGACCAGAGCTTCCCTCCTACTCTGTGCTGTAGCTGGGAAGGAGCTTCAGTCTGTGGCATGCACCATCCAGGGAGGAATTTGGGCATTCATACAGAGTCATAAAGTTGCCATGCAGGTGAGCCTGGCAGACATTGCAGAAGGGGTCCCAATCTGTGGACACAGAGCGCTTTTCATGGAGTTAACCTAGAACTGGACTAATGTAGCTAAAACCTGGCATAGGTCTGGGGTTGCTCACTGATATACTTAACTATTGAATGTACTTGTCATTGATTCAAAGGAAAGGAAAACGTTGAATGTCCTAGGGCAACAAGCATTACTAATGAAGAAATGAGAGCAAGAAAAGATCAATTCTATTAGACAATTTTTGGTATTGGTTTCTCAATCACATATATCAACTTTGCAGCATTTGGAGATCTGGGGGTGTAGAGAAAGAATTTTCTGTGTGGAGGGACATGTGCTGGAGTGAGGTCATGTCAGTTGTGTAGTGTTACAGAGCTTGGTTATTCACCACTCAAAGGTGGCTCAAGGAGGGGTGATGACTAACTACTGGCCCTGGTATAGCCTCGGCAGACTGAGTTACAACTCTGCCCATTCTGATTGTTAAGAAGGGATGTATCTAACTCTCCCAGTATTGACAGGAAATGGCCATGGAAGAGAAAATGCTTGCATGAAAATCCTTTGAGTAGCAGCTGCTGGAACACACATCTAACAGTCTTTTGTCTTGTCTCATACTTCACTCTCACATGACTCAATGTTGTCTTATTGATGCAGTAAAAAGAGCTCCATCAAAGACACCTGCTCAAAAGTCATTACATCATCTGTGAGTTGGATACACTCCAGGGTTTCCAGCCCCTCGCATTCTCTCCTGCAATTTTTCAGCACTTTCCTGGTGAGCTGTCAGGTGAGCCCGATTTATTCCTGTCTTCACTGTTCTGACATACATGGATTGATCACTGTCAACACTTTTTTTTTTTCTGCCATGGAATTCTTTTATGTGTTATTGCGTATACTTCAGTGTAATTAAAAATGTATTTAGAACATAGGTTTTAATGATCCATAATGTTGCAAAAATACCCTAATCTATGCTAATGTCATTAAATGTTGGCGAACCTTCTATTTTCTAAAATAGATGCACCAAAAATGCATTTGTTAGCAGTATTTTCAAAAAGATTTTGATGAACGTTTACTCAATTTTAAGAGGACTTGTGAAAGCTTGTATTTTTCTGTCATCTAATCCGTGACTCATCTTGGGTTTGAATCCCACTGTTATGAAATCTACCAAATTTGGTTGTGCAAGCAGAGTCTTAATAATTCAGTTGTATATACATTTCCAACCTGCTCCATGTTGAGTTGTTCTGATCATTTGAGATCCTTTCTGATTCCCTTTTGCTTAACATGATTGAGTCATTTACTAAATTCCAAATTACTTCTGCCTCCAGTTACACCAATTTACTGCAGTTCACTTTATAAAGAGAATTGAATCCCATTACTAAGATATTTGGAAATACATATTATAAACTGCTTCATCCCCTGCTTTCTATTTTGTATATATAATTGGAAATCCCATGGTGAGTTTGCAACCACTGTTAAATAGGTGTTTTTTCAAGTAATCAAAGAACATCACAAGCAGTGTGAGAAGTTTTTGATGATTTAGGAAAAGACTTACTGTGGGAAGAAATTCTTAGTGATCCATTGTGAAGTATCAGAAGGAAATAAGGCATTTGAAACACAGGATCTACTTTCTGAATTGGAACATGAAGTTGTGATTTCTTCTCTGTTGGTTGTTCCTATTTTGCATAATTATGATTCAGTTGAAATTACTTCTTCCTGATAGTGATCTGCACCACATGAAAAGGAGAAACCAAACTCAGCTTTCAGAATTCTTTCTCATGGGATTCTCAGAGGACCCAGCACTGCAGCCTCTCATCTTTGAGTTATTCCTTTCCATGTACCTGGTCACTGTCAGTGGCAACCTGCTCATCATTGTGGCCATCCTCTCAGACCAACACCTCCACATGCCCATGTACTTCTTCCTCACCAACCTGTCCATGGTGGACATCTGCTTCACATCCACCACCATCCCTAAGATGCTGGTGAACATCCAAATGCAAACCAGAGCCATCAGCTATGCGGGCTGCATCACACAGATGTCCCTGTTCACACTCTTTGTTGGATTGGATAACTTTCTCTTGACTGTAATGGCCTATGACAGGCTTCTGGCCATCTGTCACCCCCTACACTACATAGCCATCATGACCCCCCAGCTCTGTGTGCAGCTGGTTCTGCTGTGCTGGGTCTTAGCTGCCTTGGATTCACTGGTACACAGCTTACTGGTGCTGAGGCTGAGCTTCTGCACACAAGTGGAAATCCCTCACTTTTTCTGTGAGTTGAATCAGGTGATCCACAGAGCCTGTTCTGACACCTTTCTCAATGACCTCATGCTGTATCTTGCAGCTGTGTTCTTTATAGTTGGTCCCCTGGCTGGGATCCTGTATTCCTACTACAAAATCATCTCCTCCATCCGTGCCATCTCATCAGCTAAGGGAAAGCATAAAGCCTTTTCCACCTGTGCCTCTCACCTCTCTGCCATCTCCCTATTTTATGGGACAGGGCTAGGTGTGTACCTCAGTGCCAGCGCTGCCCCAGATTCAGGCTCTACTGCAGCAGCCTCGGTGATGTACACCGTAGTCACCCCCATGCTGAACCCCTTCATCTACAGCCTGAGGAACACAGACATGAAGAGGGCACTGAAAGGACTGTTGTTCCATAAATGATGATGAAACCAACAGTGTTGGGGCTGAGCAGTGTCAATGTTGCAGGCTCAAAGTCAGACACTGTAATCCATTTATCAGAGAAGGTAGCAGAGCTTGCTTAGTCTGTTCACTGTCTAGTTTTAGATTTTTTAATGCTTAATTCCTCTGTTTACGCTGCAAATGAAAGATAATTGCATTGCATTGTGTGTTTTCTTTGGTGCACACAGGTTTTTTTTTCCTGATTTTTCTCACCCTACCCCCATCATTGGTGTAACCATTGTTGCAGAAATAAAAGGGGTTGTGAAATTTTATGGAGAAATATAAATGCGTGAGGTGTTCATTAGTCTATGTGCTAAACAAATTTTAATTACATGTGTATTTTTTACAGTGTATATTCTGCTTTTTACATTTCATGCCTGTGATATTTCAGTATTCACTTACCACATAAATTTGTCATTTTAACAATTGGTCCGGCCCAGCGGCATGGCCTAGCAGCTAAAGTCCTCGCCTTGAATGTGCTGGGATACCATATGGGCACCAGTTCTAATCCTGGCAGCTCCACTTCCCATCCAGTTTCCAGCTTGTGGCCTAGGAAAGCTGTCAATGACGGCCCAACGCTTTGGGACTCTGTAACCATGTGGGAGACCCGGAAGAGGTTCCTGGTTCCTAGCTTCGGATTGGCATAGTACCGGCCATTGCACTCACTTGGGGAGTGAATCATCGGACGGAAGATCTTCCTCTGTGTCTCTCCTCCTCTCTGTATATCTAACTTTGTAATAAAAATAAATAAATCTTAAAAAAAAGAAAAGAATCGGTCTATTTGAGTATACATACCGTTCTCCAGTAGCACAGAATTAATTGCAAAAAGGTAAGACTTCATTGCCTGGGTTGTATTCCCTTGTTAATGTATAACAGATGGCTGTGGATGGAACATTAATTAGCATAAGAATTACACATGCTCCTTGAACTGCATGGGGTTAAGTGTGCAGAATTGAAATGTCCAAATTTGTCATGATATGATTTCTTGTTAAGTAACATTATGTGAGTGCCCAGCGCTGTGGACTAACAGCTAAATGCTCGCCTTTAATAGGCCATGATCCCATATAGGCGAAGGTTCTAATCCCTGCAGCCCCACTTCCCATACAGCTCCCTGCTTCTGGCCTGGGAAAGCAGTTGAGGACAGCTCAAAATCTTGGGATCATGCACCCATGTGAAAGACCCAGAAGAGGATCTGATTTCCTGGCTTTGGAACATTGCAGTACCAACCCATTGCAGCTGTTCGGGGAGTGAATCATTGGATGGAAGATCTTCCTCTTGTCTCTCCTCCTCTCTGTATATATCTGACTTTGTAATAAAAAAAATAAATCTTTAAAAAAATAACATCTTGTGACATAATTCACTATTTTTCTTCTTAGCTTAGTAGTTTATTTTTCAGATAATATACATTTAAGAATCATTGCAAAAGGAATATATGTTCTATTCCAACCAGATTAAATAGATGGCTATTTTTTGCTTTTCTCATATGTCATAGCTAACAGAAAATGCAAACACAGAAAAACCACAATGGATAAAAATAACACCAGCATCTCCTAATTTGATTATTTTATTAACCCTTGTCTATACTCCTGTACGGTTGTAGGCTTTATGCTTTTTTGTTGAGATTAAGGTTATGATTTTATAGTTGAAATGACATGACTATAAAAATCAGTGAATAAAGGAATGAAGAAGAGACTGACACAAGCAAGCATGAAGGATTTCTTAGAATTTTATTTATGAAATGCTTGAAACCTGTCCTTATACCCATAAAATTTTTAAAAAATGAAATTTTAAAAGTCATAAGAACATCTCCATTCATTTGTTAAACTCAGGTAACTGAAAGTTGCTCTTCTATTTGCTAGGGTAGAAAATTTGTGAAAACCGTGGTTTTTAAAAGTGCCAGATAAATAGAACTTTTCCTAAGGAGAATCAAACAAGATCAAGGACTTCTGGAGAGATCATTAGAACCTTCACTGTTGTTGGAAGTACGCCATTCCAATTATAAAACCTTAATGCCCAGAAGCAAACAGCAGAAGATTAAAAATCAAGCATCTAATGGAACAAAATGATGAGAGCCTAGCAGCATTGGGAAACATTTACAATGAGCACTGTGATAGGAAAAATGAGCAAAAAGAATAACCCAGCGATTCCCCAAAGGCAACACACAAAGAACAGCAACTTGGAACTTTGACTTGGAACTTGTGTCAGCCAGAATTATTTTCCATGTCTAGTGCATACTATTGGAGCAGTTGGTCTCTATGAGGTCTGACGGCTGCTGAGGGCAGGCTTCATTGTCCTTTTCAGGGATGTCATATTTGTTTTTTGTTGTTGTTGTTATTTTGTGTTTTGTTTTTCCTCTTTCTCATTAACCCATTGAGCACTCTCTGGTTCTAGTTTTCATATGTCTCCAACACACAGAGACTCTACTGCACACATGTTTTTTTCAAAAGTAGCAACTTCGTAATTTTGCATGAAATAGCATTCTCCACAACATGTGTCCCCCAAGACATTATGTCACAGGCATTTCTTTAATTACGTGGTATCTTCCCTTTGCTAGTTCAAGTGCTAAATGAGCAGCTGCCTTAACCTTTCTTGTTTCTCTTTCAATCTGACATGGTCCAGTGAATAGCGGTGCATGACATAGAAACAGATTTGAATAAGGAAAAAGCAAGAACAGGAGAAGAATCAAATCATTACATTTCTCCAAAAATGTTTTGAACAAAAGAAAGTCTCCAACATGAATTGCATAGCAATAGTTTAACACAGACATGTATTCATGAATAAGTTAGTGATTATCTGATTACAACATATGTGACATGTATTATTCTGGCATAGAGCACATACAATGTCAAATTGATTGTTTTGATCAATAATTGTCTTTTATATGTATGGGTGTTTATTTTCTTACAACTTTTCTTTATGTTAAATTTATTAATTCAAAAATATTTTTTAA
Source organism: Ochotona curzoniae (assembly GCF_017591425.1). Taxonomy (NCBI): domain Eukaryota; kingdom Metazoa; phylum Chordata; class Mammalia; order Lagomorpha; family Ochotonidae; genus Ochotona; species Ochotona curzoniae. The sequence continues at coordinate 679,716 of NW_024467101.1, forward strand.
ATTTAATAGTGTTTCACATATGTAATATTCCCTTCCTATGTAGATGTTCTATGCATATATATTATTCTTTTTTTACATCACGGATATTATCTCAGATCATGTGGGGTTCATGACAACAAACAAAAACTGAGGAAATTAAGGTAGAGTGTTCAAGACAAAACTGAGTCCATAGCAAAATACTATTACAATTTAGATAGCAAAGTTTGAAAGGTGTCATAAGTTCTCACACAGGTGTCTCTCTATCTGCAAAAACATAGTGGTGGTCCCCACCTCACATATCGTTAAGATGATCACAACATTCAGAGAACTGAACTGTGGTGTCTGAAACTAGCTAAGTGACTCTGGCAAGGCTGACATTCCTTATCACAGCTTGCACTTTGAGTCCCAGCTGCTCTGCTGAGGATCCAGCTCTGGGGATGCACCTGGGAAGGCAGCAGAAGCTGACCCCACTCCTCATCTGAGTGGAGACCCAGTTTGAGTTCCTGGCTCCTGGTTAGGCAGCAGAAGCTGACCCAGTGCTTGGATCCCTGTCATCCACATGGAACACCCCGATGGAGTTCCTGGACCCTGGCTTCAGCTTGACCAGTGCTGGTTGTCAGACTAAATGGAGGTACTCACTCTCTCCCCATTTGTCGCTTCTTCTTTTAAACAAATAGATGAAAAACATGTTTGAAAAATGTAGAATCAGACACCTCGTGATGAAAATGAATGTAGGTGAACATGTAGAAATTCACAGATGAGATCTTCAGCTGGGTAGATCCTGCTGACTTTGACAAGAACTCATGTTGTTTAAAGGATTATTTTCATGTATTTGTATTGAAAATACATGAGTATATGCATGGGACATAGAGAGTCTTTTTAAAAGACTATGAGAAGGATGGGTGATTTGCACAGCAGTGAAGGTGGGTATTTCATATTTCAAGTTGTTTTTTCTCCCAGTGGAGACAGTTACAATTAATTTTTTTTTAATTTTAAGGTTTGATAACTTTGAACTTAATTTATACAAAGTGATAATCTCTAATGTATTTTTAGGTGCACAGTGACATGCCTGCTTTCTCCCTTCCCTAGTCCTACAGTGCAACTATTCTGAAATTTGAAAAACAAAGTAGAAATCGTGAAAGGACACAATGTGTGTTAGTGTAATTTCATAAGAAGGTTATTAGGATTCCACATGCTAATGAAAGGTGAATATGCTGTTTAATTAAATGATAACAGTTGCTTTCAGAATTAAGAAGTAAGGGGTATAACTTTTAGAAAGAGATGTGATCTCTGGAAGATGACAACTTCCAACAAGTAGCAGATATACAATCACAACTTAAAAATACACATACCCATAAAATTGAACTGCAGGTAGCATCTCACCAACCCATAAGTATCTTCATCCAAATATCTAAGAAAATGCAAATGGATTCAAGTTTTCACAGAGAAGAAAATAATAAGAGCTATGTTTCATATACACAGCTGTTGAAAAGTCATGCATAGTCAGTTTTTAACATAATACTGAATTTTCCAAGAGATCTCAGAAGACCTCTTGGAAATGTAACATGAAGTTCATGAATTCACCACTTCTACCACATAAAACTTTTCCTTCTGTGAATCAACCACACGAGAGAAGAGGCTACAATGTGTGAGACACAAGAACTGCTTCTGCAGCTAGACTTTGGAATTTTCTTATTAATATCAAAGCATATTTACTTAGGCCCATCCCACAGATAAAAATGACATGCCCTCATGTGCCTGGACAGTCCTCCACTACCAACACCTTGCTTCTATAGCCCTTCATCACACAAATCATTGGAAACAACTCTTCTTTTTGACCTGTCACATTCCTTGTTACCATAGGCTTCAGGTACATTCACTTCCTGATCCCCAGTGACCCTGCCTTCCTGAGTTCTGTGGGCATGTCCCTTTTCTTTCTTAGGAACAAGTACTTTGCTGAGATCATGACTCAGGCAAGCAGGCCTCCCTGCACCCTGTCCCTCTTGGTCGTGGTCAGTGATGTCAGCTAAATGAATTAATTTTAATTGAGGATTTGGGGACAGAGTGACCACGAGAGAAGGAGATGCAGGCAGACAGAGATGGCATTCCCTTTATGATTGTTTATTCCCAAAAAGTTCTTCAGTGGCTGAGGTCTGATCCCAGGACCATGAATTCCACCTGTGTCTCCCATATGGGATGCAGAAGACTTAAGGTCTTGGACTGAACTGTACCAGCCTCACATGAGCATTGGTTGGGATTTGGATGGAGGCAAAGCAGTTGGGCATGAAAGGGTGCATTAACAGAGGAGGGCAATGTCACAATGCAGTAACCCCCCCCCAAAAAAAAACTGTCAGCAAATATTACAATTTAACTTTTACCCGAACTTTCTGAAATGGCCATGTGTGCGTGAGTGTGTGTGTATGTGTGAGTGTGTGTGAATGTGTGTGTGTATCAAATGTAGTCTGTATGGTTACAGCCAAAAAAGCTTAACTTTTTTTGGGGGGGGGAGGTGTAGAGAATAATTAGTACACTTTTTTGCATTTGGACTAGCTGCTTAAATATGGCTTCTGACTTGAGGAAATCAGCCATAAATCATGCAGCTTGTTTCAACTTTTTGTGTCCTATCTCTATATAATTCAGGTAAAGAAACAAATAGTGTTTATCACTTCTAGGAAATTTGAGAATTTTTATGTTTATTTTGCCAAGGAAATAAATTCTTCCCCCAATGAAAGCCAAGTTTATTTAACATGTATATTAAGCTATTTAATGAATTTATTTCAATAAATTAAATATATAATATTAAATATGCAATGATATAAAATTAATATGTTTATATATGTTCAGCATATAAAATGTTAATGTAAGTACAGATATATTAATATGTTTAAACAATTGAATGGTAAAGTAAACTAAACTATGCATATATGTAAACATCAAGGTGTTTTGGCTTTATCTCTTTATCCTTTTGTAATTAAATTTGGTAGATACAATTGCAGTAATACATTCCTGCCTTCATCCATTCTTGCCTAGCAATATTCCCCATGACTTTCCATCTTTTTTATTGTTCAAAAATATATTCTCACTCTCCTCGATAGTCACAGCTTAGTGCACCACTAACCATCATATTTAACAAGTAAAAAATCAGAGAAGTCAATTTCCCAGGAGTAGCAACAACAATCAAATCTCAAGATGCCTTTTCCATTACTACACTATTTTTGTACTACATTTAACTATGACATATTAGGGGAAAATCATGAGAATTGTCTTTTTTTATTTCATTTCTTTTTTATTATTATTATTGGAAAGGCAGATATACAGAGAAGAGGAGAGATAGAGAGGAAGATCTTCTGTCCGATGATTCACTCCCCAAGTGAGCGCAACGGCCAATGCTATGCCGATCCAGAAACTTCTTCTGGGCAACCCATGCAGGTGCAGGGTCCCAAATCTTTGGGCCATCCTTGACTGCTTTCCCAGGCCACAAGCAGGGAGCTGGATGGGAAGCTGGACCGCCAGGATTAGAACCGGAGCTCATATGGGATGCCGGGGATGCAAGGCTAGGACCTTAACCACTGCGCCACCACGCCGGGCCCTCATTTAATTTTAAATCAATGTTTCAAAGGCTCTTATGTTTCCCCTTACCCTCCCCCCATGGTGGGTTGCTCCACCTTATTGCAGTATTACAGTTCTGGGGTTGTTGACTTGTGTACTTAACTACTGAATACAAATGACAGTGATTATCAAAGTTCAGGAAAGGGTTAGATCTCCTGGGGCAATGATCATTGCTAATAAAAATAAGGACAAGAAAAGATCATCTCTCAGAGAAAATGAGAGGCTTAAGCTGCCTAGAGTACATGGAGCAAACTTTGCAGCGTTTGGAAGTCTGTTGGAACAGAGAACTAATTTTCTTTCTGTAGGAACATGTGATGGATCTCAATCTTACTCGTTTTCCAATATGAGAAATCGGTTGTTTCACATTCAAAACTAATTAGAGGAGGGAAAATGACAACCTCCAGGCCCTGGAACAGCCTCTGTTGACTGAGTTACAACTGTCCTTGTTTGCTTTATAACTGACTGTCCCTGTACTGAAAGGAAAGGTCCATGTAAGGGGAAATGTCTGCATGGAAATCCTAATAGGAGCAGCTGCTGGAACACAGGTCTAACAGTTCTCATTCTGTTCTCACACTGTGTTCTCAGATGACTCAATGTTAATGACACAGTAAGACAGGCTCTAACGAAAACACCTGCTTGGCAGATATTGCATCATCTGTGAGTTGGATATCTGCCAAGGCTTTCCATTCACTTACATTTTTTCTGCAATTTCACACTTTCCTGGAGTGTTGTCAGGTGAGAGTTTTATTCCTGACTATTGTCTTTTTACGTACAAAGATTGGCCATTTTTGACAGACTTTTTTTTTCTGCCATGAAGTTCTCTTATATGTAGTTGGAGTGTTCTTTAGTGCAAAAAATAAATAAATAATAAAGATTTACTTAAAAGGTAACTTAGTTATGGTCCAAAATGTCTGGTGCACAAGTATTTTAATTCATACTCATAACAGGTAATCAAACTTGGAGAACTCTATTTTGCTAAATGCATACATAAAATGAGTGAATCTTAGCTGCATTTTTAAGACATGTTGATGGACCTCCTTAGTAAAATTTAAGAGAACTTGTGAAAGTTTGTATTTTTTCTGTTGTCAAATCACAAACTCATCCTGAGTTGCAAATGCACTGCAATTAAAATCTACACAAATTTGGTGCTGCACATTGTCTTCATAAGTCACCCTTACATATATTTCTAACCTGCTTCACATAGAGTTGTTCTCATTTGACATCCTTTATGAGTCCTCTAGTCTAGCTGATTAACCATTCACTCAGAGTCACACACTTCGGCCTCCAGTTGTATGATCAGATTAAAGATCATTTTATCTGTGATAACCAGAATTGAATCCCAGTCTCTCTTAACATACACAAAAACACATATTATATATCAATTCATCTCCTTACTTCTTCATGACTTTCCTTGTAAAATCTATAGTGAGTTGGTAAACACGGATGAATAGAAATTTCAAAGGGGTCAAAAATACTGAAACTTTAGGGAAGGCCTGAGAGTGGGAAGGAATTCTTAGTGAACTCACTGGGAAGGATCAAAAGAGAAACCTGAGCCATCACCAAATGTGGGAGCCACATTCTGAACAGAAACACATCAATTTTGAATTTGTACTCTGTTATTTACATTGTCTTTGTATAAATATGCTTCAGGTGCAACTACATCGTCCTGATAGTGTTGTGCACCACATAAAACTGACAAACAAAACTCAGCTTTCAGAATTCCTTCTTCTGGGATTCGCAGAGTACTCAGCCACTGCATGCTCTCATCTTTAGGCTGTTCCTCTCCATGTACTGTCACTGTAAGTAGAACTTGCTAATTGTCCTGGCCATCCTCTCTGACCCACACATCCATACAGCCATGTACATTTTCCTCTCCAATCTGTCCTTGGTGGATGCCTGCTTTCAATCCACCACCATCCCCAAGATGCTGGTGAACAGCCAGATGCAGAGCAGAGCCATCAGCTATGAAGGCTGCACCACACAGATGTTATTCTCTCTGCTATTTGGAAGCGTGGATGACTTTCGCCTAACCATGATGGTCTATGACCTGTTTGTGGCCATCTGTCACCCTCTACACTACATGGTCATCATGAACTCCCAGCTCTGTGTATAGCTACTTCTGCTGTGCTGGGTCATTGCTGTTCTGAATGCCCTTATGCAGAGCTTACTAATGCTGAGGCTGAGCTTCTGCACACATTTTGAAATTCCTTACTTTTTCTGTGAGTTGAATCAGGTGATACGCAGAGCCTGTTCTGACACTTTTCTCAATGACCTCATGATTTATATTATATCTGTACTGCTGGGAGTAGGTCCCCTGGCTGGGATCCTGTTCTCCTACTCCAATATCATCTCCTCCATCCATGCCATCTCATCAGCTCAGGGAAAGCATAAAGCCTTTTCCACCTGTGCCTCTCACCTCTCTGCCATCTCCCTATTTTATGGCACAAACATAGATGTGTACCTCAGTGCCAGTGCTGCCCCAGATTCAGGCTCTACTGCAGCAGCCTCGGTGATGTACACAGTGGTCACCCCCATGCTGAATCCCTTCATCTACAGCCTGAGGAACACAGACATGAAGAGGGCTCTGAAAAGACTAGTTCTATAAACTGTAGTGAACCCCACAGTGTTGGAGCTCAGCGGTGTTAGTGACTGTATGTCTCACACCTCAATGTTAGACATTGTGACAAAATTGTCAGAGGAAAAAGCAGAGCTTGCTTAGTCTGTTCACTGTTTTGTTCATATTATTATTATTATCCTTAGTATGCATTCTTTTAGGTCTATTGCAAATAAACAAGCAATTGCATGGTATGTGTGTTTTCTGGTATGCCAAACTTTTTGATTTTTCCTTTATCCCACTTTTATTGTCAGCATTGTTTCAGAAATCCATGGGTACTCAAAAATTTCTTGGAAAAATGGAAATCAATTAGAACACTTTATGTGTTACATGACTTTTAATTTCATGTGTATTTTTAGAGTGCCTATACATTTTTCAATAATTTCATATATGTTAAATTCTATTGAACTACCAGTTATATTTGCTTTTGGAATGACTTTTTTCGGTATGCAAACTAGTATCCAGTTGCACCAAATTTAATGCAGAAATATAAGATTTCATTCTTTTGATGGCTGTGTTTTATTCCATTTATGTGTACCACATGCTCTGTTGAGGGGAATCTTTGTTAGCATAGCTTTATACATATTCTATTTTTTTTAAAGATTTATTTCTATTATTTTTTATTGGAAAGGCAGATATACAGAGAGAAGAGACAGAGAGGAAGATCATTCTTCCAATGATTCACTCCCCAAGTGAGCGCAACGGCCAATGCTATGCAGATCCGAAGCCAGGAGCCTCTTCTGGGTCTCCCACGCGGGTGCAGGTTCCCAAAGCTTTGGGCCATCCTCGACTGCTTCCCTGGGCCAGAAGCAGGGAGCTGGAAGGAAGCAGGGCTGCCGGGATAGAACCACCGTCCATATGGGATCCCGGGGGTACAAGGCGAGGACCTTAACCACTGTGCCACTGTGCCACTGCGCCAGGCCCTACACATATTCTTGATGTAGATAAAGTTAAGTGTGTGCAATTGGAATGTTCACATTTCTCATGATATAATTTTTTGTCAAACAACATCTTATGACTCTAGTGAATATTCTTTTATAGCTTAAGAGTTCATTTTTTAGTTAAGATACATTTAAGAATCACTATGGTGATTTGTTTTATATTTATTTCAACCACAACAGAAAAAAAACATATTTTATGCTTTTTATTATATATGATAGTTCATATATAACACACACATAAGAACAAGATATGTAAGAATGGAACTGGCATCTTGTGACATGTTTATTGTATTAACCCTTGTCAATACTCCTGCACAGCAGTAGTCATTCTGATTTTTATTTGACATTAAGACTATGATTAAAATATATAACTAAGTAACTGCATAAACTTGTAGAAGAAAAGGAAGAAAGAAGATATTGATGTAGGGAGGCATGACTAATTTCTTCAAATTTTATTAATGAAAATCCTGAAACCTGTTCTTTTTCTATCCATACAAATTTAAGAACTGAAATTAAAAAAAAAAAATCAAAAGAACATCCTCATCCATTTCTAGGTCACTTGATGCAACATTACTCTCCTCACTGCTGGATTAGAAATTTTCTGAAAATACCTGTTTCTTCATTGGTTTTCTGAGAATTCTTCCTAATCCTGGTAGGACAATATGTTATTATAAATCTGTTCTTGTTCTAATTCTTCCCATGAGACTCCTGGAAGGTGAGACACTTGAAGATGATGGTAGTTTGCAAAAACTTTCAGAAGACACTATACTTCATAAAATTTAAAATATCCATGCATAACACCTTGACAGACAGCTATGATGGCTCAAGTAGCTGTTTTTGCCATGCCCATGGGAGAACAGGGTTGAGTCCTGGCTCCTGGCTCAGGCCTAAACTCATTCATTGTAAGCCTTTCTCTCTGCCTCTGAAAATGAATTTCCATGTGATTACTTTTTCAAAGTTTGACAAAACAATGTTTGTAAAACCTCCGATCTACAGAGTTGTTGGCTGTGGGAGCTGGTGTGGCCTGGGATGGTTGTCTGCTCTGAGTTGACTCAAACCAGTGTTGACAATGACTGGGTCCCCAGGCAGCCTCGTACACCCAGGCTTAGCAGGAGATCTGGCTAGGAATCGGGATCATGAGCTCCATCATAAATAGGACGAGGAGTGCCGGGAGAAGAAGCAAAGCTTCAGAAGGTTGTGGTCCTGCTCATGGCCATCACTAGCCAGCTTTGCTCCGAGTGCCCACTGGAAGACATGTGCATCTACTTGTGGCCAATGCTGTGTTGGGTGGCAGCCTAGAAGATTACTGCTACTTGCTGGAGCACCATTTACTCTGTGGCACGAGTTAAAGAATCAGTTAGCTGCACCATGAAACAAAACAAAACAAAAAAAAACCAAAAATCCAACCAACCAACCAACCAACCAACCAACCAACCAACCAATCCCTCAGTTGGGCAGGCTCTAAAGACTCTATCATCTTCCCATCTGTATCTACTCATGTGATGGTGCAAGCATTGTGTCAACATACTACAGCCACATAAACCAAAACGACCAAAAAAAAAAAAAATGTGATGTTCCTCTGAAACCTTGCATATTTATTGAAAAATACTGAGCCTTTTGCCTTATTCCCATATACTTTTTCTATGCTGTTTTAATCACCATCCCCCATGTCAGTCAATGCTCTGTGGGAGGGACAGACAAGATTCCTGCCTATTGGAGAGAAGGTTTCATCTTTCCCTAATTCTTGACTTATAAATCTGTGTCACAATTGCACTTTGTCATCCTTGATAAATACCTGTTTGAAAAGTTAAGATCAAATTAGTGTACTATAAATATTGTCTCAGAATGAAAAAAAAAATGCAGTTAATTTCATTGTAATGGAAGTGCAGTGGACCAGAACATCTGCTCATTTCACTGGCATACATTTCCACATAAACATAATAATATTGCTCACACATCAGATTTCTAGAAATTCCATGGCATTTCTGAGACACATATAAGAACCAACATGAAACTATGGCTCAGCAGGAAAATATGACTCAACAGAAACTATGAAACAATGGGTTATTTCAGTGACATATTTCTACTATGTCACATAAAATTTTGAAAATTTAACTTCATCTTATGGCTAAAATCCTCACCACGCATGCGTAGAAATCACATACACGCATGTGTAGAAAGCACAGGATCTTGTTCTAGCTGCCCACTTCAATTCCAGTTCACTGATTGTGGCCTGGAAAAGCAGTCAAGGATGGCTCAAAGCCTTGGGACCCTGTACCCGTGTAGGCAACCAGGCAGAATCTCTCGGCTCCTGGCTTTGCGTCAGCTCAGCTTGTTCCTATAGCCATTTGGGCAGTGAATCAGCAGATGGAAGATCTTTATCTCTGGCTCTCTTTCTTTCTCTAATATTGATTTTCCAATGAAAATAAATTGGGACTGGCAGCGTGGCCTAGTGGCTGAAGTGAACGAGCCAGGAAAAATATGGGTGCCTGTTCGAATGCCGGCAGCTCCACTTCCCATCCAGCTCCCTGCTTGTGGCCTGGGAAAGCAGTCAAGGATGGCCCAAAGATTTGGGACCATGCACCTGCGTGGGTTGCCCAGAAGAAGTTTCTGGATTCTGGCTGCAGATCAGCATAGCATCAGCCGTTGCGCTCACTTGGGGAGTGAATCATCGGACAGAAGATCTTCCTCTCTGTCTCTCCTCTTCTCTGTATATCTGACTTTCCAATAAATAAATAAATCTTTAAAAATAAATAAACAAATAAATATTTAAAAAAGAATGACTGTGAAAATATGTCTCAGCAGATTCAGGTGATGTTGGCAATGTCATGACCCCACATGGAAGCAACTGTCTGAGTCTCAGATGCCCCACTGCTCCACTCTTGGATAATGTATCCAGGGATACTGTAAATGTGTGTGGATTCCTGTCACCCAGTTGGGAGACCAGGATTGAGCTCCCGGCTTCATGGAGGCCCAGCCCTGGCTATCATGGCCTATTGGGGGTGAGCCAGCAGATGGATGATCTCTTTCTAACTCTCTCAGTACCTTTATCCTTTAGATCATCTCTTTAAATTATATTACACAAACAGAGTAAAATATGTCTTCTTTAACAGTGCTTCTCCTTTAGTTTAGCAATAAATCAAATCAGTTCTCATCTTTTCTTTCTAGAATTCACTAGACATTTCTGAGGCCCTTTTGGCAGCATAGCATTGCTTCAAGATTTTTTTTTAATAGTAATTTCCTTTATCAAAATGTGTCCAAGTGTTGAAACTTTGGGAAGCCAAGCTTTAAGGAAAATGTGACTAGCTGAAACAATAAAAGAAAAACAAAAGCACAATTACATATACATATTCAAAATATGTTTAACCAGGGCTAGTTGCTTGTGTTTTAACCAGGGTTAAGTTGTTTATTTATTTATTTATTTATTTATTTATTTACTTGTAAGAGTGAGAGAAAGAGTTAGACAGTGAGAGAGAGATTTTCTACTCCCTAAAGTGCCATAACAGCTGAAAGAAGACAAAGTCAGAGCATATGGATGGCAGAGGCCCAAACATGCAAGCCATCTTCCACCTTGAACAGTAGAAAATAAATTATAAAGAACACAGTTGGGGATCCCCAAGGAAAGTCTGAGCCAATTTATATAACCTAAAAGTTTTTCATTAAGCATTTTGAGATTATCTCGGCATATTTGAAAAAACTGGGGTGATTAAACTGACATTGTAGTTTGTCGTGGATAATAAACAAGACAGTATTTTTGCACTTTATTGGGAGAAACAACAAGGCCATACATAGTAAAAATGATTGATTATCACGGTTAGAATGTGATCAAGAATACCTGCCTCGGGAGAAGCGAACAAGATATCTTCCATAAAATGAAAATTTTAATAATTGAGAATACTGTGGTCTGATGGGTTGTAGAATGCTGGAAGCATATATTTGACACAAAGTAGGAGAGTTCATCATACCCTGAGGCAAAACAACCCATTGATATTGTCTATGGGGATGAACATTATTAAGAAATGGCAAAGCAAGTGCAAATCTTATGCAATTATCAGGGTGGATAGGAATAGTAAAGAAGCGATCCTGTAAATCAAGAAGCATAATATGACAATCCATAGAAATCATGAAAGGCTGAGTCAAACCCAACTATAAGGCTCCCATATGATACATAGTAGAGTTAACTGCCTAACGGTAGGTAAGTAAGCACCACTTGCCAATTTCTTTTTAAAAACAAAATCTGAGAATTCCAAAGAGATGTGGAAGTCTTCGTATGTCCTTGTATAAGTTCTACTAATTGAGAAGCAGCTTCAAATTTTACATCACTTAAAGATCATTGTTCTGTCCATATTGGTTGATCTGATCTCCAATGAATGATGACAGAAGGCGGCTTCATTACCCAGTGGCCAAACACTAAGTGAGCCCCTCCATTGTTCAAAAAGATTTTGTGAAAAAACTGTAATCGGTATTTTAAGAATATAACACTTAAAAATGGCAGTTTGCTTAACTACTTTAATAAAGGCAATAAAAGAAAGCCTGAGAAATGCTGGGAATGTTTGTGAGTCCAACTCCTTTTCTATAGCATGGCATGATCTGAGTGGGCCAAGACAAAGGCCAATCTGATTCCCTTATGCTAGTAATATCTAAGCCAGTACCTACTAAACTATGCACTACCTGACTATTGTTAAGGTGTACTTTGACCCTAGGCTGCTTTTTAGAATTTTCCATAGCTCACCCCACCTCCCCCCCCCAAAAAAAAATCTCAGCAGGATCAGTGCTTTCAATCAGCCAGTCCAACTTGATGATCAAGTATTTATGGAAAAACAGGAAGGAGGATAAGATGTGTGGCAGCAACCTCAAATTCTTGTCTCGCAGGAAAGAAGAATTTTCATGCGGACACAGTTTAGTTTTAAAGCAGGATTTATTAGGAAGGCTGAGAAAAGAAGACTCCCGTCCTAGCGACTGGAGGGGGGTTTGAGATAGAAAAGACCCTTATCTCCTACCATAGTGGCAGGAGGACAAGAAGCAAAACCCTAGTGCTCTGCCATAGTGGCAGGAGAAGAATAAGCAAAACCCGTATTAATGGTGGGGAATGCACCTTTTAAAGGTTTCCCTCAAAGATGTTTTTCCACGAACAAAGAAAATTCCTGGTTTCCATGGTACCTGGCCTTGGGACAAAAGGCCACAGAGGTGCCAGACATAGGACATTCCAGGCCTTGGGCGGATGTGTATTACTTCTTCCTGCTCTCCTTTCAATGATAAAGAGATCTGCCTGAGACCCTCCCACAATGGCCAGAGGGGATGGCCGATACTTCAGGTGGGGAATTGATATGCTAATAGCACCCCTGTCCCTTGGAAGAGACATGCTCTGGTGAGTTCAAGACATGGTGGGAAATTCTCTTTTACTCAGGGACCCAGAATACCCTAACTGCCTACTACCCACTCTAACTCCTCTCTCACATTCTTTGCCCCAGTGAGTGCCCCATTTACATTTTGGGCATTTTCCAGGTGCTTTCTTTTGTTTATTGCAGTTCCTTTGGGTATTCCTGCATCTGAAACATTTTAAAGTTTTTTCTGGAGTATGGCTGAACCCTGCAAAGTTTAGGCAAGCATTTGAGCCCTTGTTGTTTCTGAATCAATGTCTCTACAGATCTTAATATATTTCATTACATCTCCTGTTTCTTTTACTGGTAAAATTAGCTTGACAACATTCCTCATTGTCATTTCCAAAAGCTAAAGCCTTTCATATTTAATTGTGTACAGCCGCTCCTTAAACTGTTTGATCTAAGACATTTTCAAGCCGTACAATAAACTCCACATAAGGTTCATTAGACTTTTGTAACATTCTATTCCAAGACCATCATGATCTCCCTTAGGTATGATTTTATCCTATGCTTAAGGCTATTTTGCTCAATTGCGCACAAACTTGAGTAGGATTATAAACTTTCTGCAAAGACAGATCAAAAATGCCCATTCCAGACAGCATCGGGTAAGTGATCTCTCTAATTTGTGCATCCTGTTAACATTTTCCATGACCTGTGAGGCAAACATATCATTAAACCACATGTTCCACTATAAATATTCCCCAGGAGGCAATAAGGATCTACAAAGAATTTCCCATCTTCTGGTACCAGGGTGCCATAGTGATTGGTGAATCCATCAACAATCTCCTTAATATATGGAGACTGAGTCCCATATGATGTCACTGCCTTTTTCATTTTGGAATTATGATCAATATCTCTACTTTCCCATTGAGGTGCCACGGATGAACTGCCACCCTGAGGGGACTGTCTAATAAGTGGAAAACTGAAAACATCCCTGTCATTATCCGAATCATGATCGCACATCAAACAGACTCAAACCGCAGCGAGAGCTGGAACAGCGTGGCAACCACATGTGAGCTGCTTTTGCTTTCAGTTTTTCTATTTCACCAGTCAAATGTAATTTTTGCTCCATATGTGGGTACTTCCTCTGTGTTTTATATTTTGGGGAGTTCATGAGTCTGACTCCGGGGATCTGAAAGATTTCTGCAATGGTGTCACTGGATCCAAATTAGAAGACGTTGGAACAGGTATGACAGGTTCCGGATCTGACAAAACCTGTTTCCTTTTCACAATCACCTACACCCGGACCTCCTCAGCTAAATCATACTCATGAGTAGACTCCTCAGCTTCCTCTCTCATTTTATATGGAGACAACACCAGCACATCGTCCTGATCCATACTGACAGCCACTCTGATCCAACACAAACAGTCCAAAATCTACAGGCACCTTCTTTCCCTGTCTCAACGGCTTTTCCACATTCCGCTTAACTCTGAACCAAGTTTCGAAGTCCAAAGAGCCCTCCTCCAGGAACTAAGGATTAAACTCAACAACAACATTAAGACAACAATCTATCCAAGCTTGGATGACTCACACCCCATGTTGCTTAAGAACATGGTGTATGAAAATCGCAAATGGAGTGGACTGAGTTTGTCCCGTTACCTTGTAATAACTTACGTCAATATGTCTTTCTGCTTACCCATGGCCTCCAGTGGGCTTCTATTCAGTTCCTTATCAAGGCTCCACTTGTGAATGATCCCTCTGAGGGAATCAGGACCTGAGGTATGGCTACCAGATGGACAAAGATCAGTATGTAACAGATGCAAGTCCAATGATGTAATGCACACTTTATTGAACTCAACAGGGTATTTATATGCTAGGCAGGTTACCTAGGAAACCACAGAAAGCCCCTCTAAAGGTAGCAAACAAGGAAATGAAGTTACAAGCAGTGTGAAGGGAAAGAAATAAACATGTTTTTCAGGAACGGATTCTAGCAATCAGACCAATTAACTGAGGAAGGGGACATGATAGGCTACAGGCAACTAATGAGAAAGGAGGCATAGGGAAGCGCTGCTTATTCCCAGCCATGCTTGGCCAGTGAGGCAGCCACAGTCCCACACAGGAAGTCTGCTTCCTGATAGTACTCTCAGTAAGTTGAGAGTGTATGAGCTTTTAGGTCCTAGGGCATCTGATGGAATGCTTCAGAGATGCACTTCTACACTACAGCCAACTCTTAGGTTGACAAATTTAACATTATGATTTTTTAATATATGCTTTTCACTTTTAAAAATCATTATTTTAACTGATATTTTAGGGAAAATATTTGTTTAGAGCATACAATATGACAATTGATGTTGGGTTACAAAATATTAACTACAACATATAGGCTTGGTGTAAAACTAACCATCATATTCAACATGTAAAAATTAGAGACATCAGTCTCCCAGGAGTAGAAGCAACAATCAAATCTCAAGATGCCTTTTCCATTTCTACATTAATTTTGTGTTCAGAATTAACTAGGACTGTTAGGAGAAACACATGATAATTATCCTTGGGGAACTGGCTTGTCTCACTAAACAAAACATTTTAAAGTGAGGAACTAAATGGCAGCTATTTGCAATGCTGCAGAGCAGGAGAAAGACAGAGAGGATTCACCTGATCCATCATGGTCTCTTGGGAAACACCTGCAAGAAAACGGCTGCGTGTCATGGCCAGAGTCCCTCAGGGCCAGCAGGTGCTTAGAGGTCAGGAAGCTACCTAATGAGCAGGTGCCTGGAGCTGTAAGTAGCTCCTTTGCTGTGGTCCCTCAGACTAAAAGCAGCCTGTTTTCTGCATTTGAGATCCTGAGTCTTGCTCTGGGACCAGAACTTCCCTCCTTCCCTCTGCTGTGCCTGGGACAGAGCTGCAGTGTGCAGCATCCACCATCCAGGGAGAAATTCGGGCATCCCTATATTCACCTTCTTCCCACAGAGCCCAAGCAGGTGAGCCTGGCAGAAACTGCAGAAGGGTCCCAGCCTGTAAACACAGATAGCTTTCCCTGGGAATAACCTCAAACTGATCTAACCTAGCTAACACCTGGGCTAGGTCTGTGGCGGTGACTGCTATACTGAACTATTGAATGCATTTGTCAGTGATTATCAAAGGGGAGGAAAATGTTGGATCTCCTAGAGCAGCAAACATTGCTAATGAAGAAATGAGGGCAATAAAAGATCAATTCTAATAGGCAATGAGATGCATAAATTGCCTAGAGTACATATAACCACTCAAAACCAATTAGACAAGAGATAATGCCCACTCCTGTCCCTGGAACCACCTCTGCAGACCGCGTCACCACGGTGCCCATTCAGGAAGAGAAGAGTTGATGTAACCGATGTCCCCATATTAATAGGAAAAAACAAGTTGAGGCAAAATGTCTGCCTGTAAATCCTGATAGCAGCAGGTGCTGGAACACACAGGTCTCAGAGTCTTCTCTCACTGTACTCTCACATGACCCAATGTTAACTTAGTAATAACTTAAGAACAGCTCTCTCAAAGACACCTGCTTGACAATTATTGCATCATCTGTGAGTTGGATACACTCTAGGGTTTCTAGCCCTCACATTTTCTTCTGCGATTTCACATTTTCCTGGTATGGTGTCAGGTGAGACACTTTTATATTTTCCCTTTATTGTCTTCTTACCTACAAGACTGGACATTGTTGACAGCTTTTTTCTGCCATGGTGTCCTTTGATGTATATTTGTATTGTTCTTAAGTGAAGAAAAAGTGTATTTAAAAGGGAAGTTTGTCATGTTCCAAAAATGTCTGATGCAAAAAATATTGTATTCCACGTTTAGGAAATATCGAAATATGAATTTCTATTTCTCCAAATGTATGGACAAACATTAGTGTACCGTTTGGTGGCATTTTCCAAGACATTTCGATGGACCCTCTTAGTGAAATGTAAGAGAACTTGGGAAAGCAGGCATTTCTCTGTTGTGAAAATCATTAAGTTACCCTAGGCTCCACCTGCGCTGTTACTAAATGTACAAACATTTCATTCTATAAATTGAGTCTTTTTTAAAAAAAGATGTATTTATTTTTATTGGAAAGGCAGATATACAGAGAGAAGAAGAGACAGAGAGGAAGATCATCCATCTGATGGTACACTACACAAGTGAGCACAACGGCCCCGCTGCGCCCATCCAAAGCCAGGAGCCAGGCGCTCTTATAGGTTTCACACGTGGTTGCAGGCTCCCAAAGCTTTGGGCCATCCTCAACTGCTTTTCCAAGCCACAAGCAGGGAGCTGGATGGGAAGTGGGGACAACGGGATAAGAACCGGCCACCATATGGGATCCCAGTCACGTGCAAGAAGAGGAATTTAATCACTACACTTCCGTACCAGGCCCATATACATTGAGTCTTAATAGTTCAGTTTCATATCTATATTTCCAACCTGCTCAAGTTGAGTTGTTCTTATCATTTGACATATCTTGTGATTCCTCATTGGTCTACGTAAGTGAATCGCTTATTCAAAGTCATACCACTTCTAACTTCAGTTACACCATTTGAGTGAGGATCACTTTAACAAGCAGAATTAAATCCCATTATTTCTTGTGGTATGTGGAACCACACATTATACACTGCTTTTTCACCTGCGTTCATGTTCATGCATTTAACCGGAAAATCAATGGTGAGTTTTTAACCACTGATGAACAGAAATACCTAATGTTGTCAAAGATCATCTCATTAATTGTGAGAGCATTGATGCTTTAGGGAAGATGGAGGCTTGCAAAGAATGCTTGGTCAGGGTTTCCACTAGGAAGGACCATATCAGAACTGACATATCTTGAAATGTGGGAACTCAATGCTGAATGGGAAAACATACATTTGGAATATCTGCTCTGTTGGTTACATCTTATTTTGTACGCATATGATTCAGGTTCAGCTACTATTTCCTGTTAGTAACCTGCAACATATGAAACTGGATAACCAAACTCAGCTTTCAGAATTTCTTCTCCTGGGATTTTCAGATGACCCAGCACTGCAGCCTTTTCTCTTTGGGTTGTTCCTCTCCATGTACCTGATCACTGAATGTGGGAACCTGCTCATCATCATGGCCATCCTCTCAGACCCCCAACTCCACACTCCCATGTACTTATTCCTTGCCAACCTGTCCTTCTCTGACATCTGCTTCACTTCCACCACCATCCCCAAGATGCTGGTGAACATCCACACGCAGAGCAGAGCCATCAGCTATGAAGGCTGCATCACACAGATGTTCTGCTTCATAATGTTTGCAACGTTAGATGACTTTCTCCTGACCGTGATGGCCTATGACCGGTTTGTGGCCATCTGTCACCCCCTACACTACACAGTCATCATGAACTCCCATTTCTGTGTGCAGCTTATTCTGTTGTGCTGGGTCATTGGTGTCCTGAATGGCCTTATGCTGAGCTTACTGGTGCTGAGGCTGAGCTTCTGTACACACCTGGAAATCCCTCATTTTTTCTGTGAGATAAATGAGGTGGTCCACAGAGCCTGTTCTGACACCTTTCTCAATGACCTCATGGTCTATATTGCAACTGTGCTGCTGTTGGTTGTTCCTGTGTCTGGGATCCTGTACTCCTACTCCAAGATCGCCTCCTCCATCCGTGCCATCTCATCAAAACAGGGCAAGTATAAAGCCTTTTCCACCTGTGCCTCTCATCTCTTGACCCTCTCTCTATTTTATGGCACAAGCATAGGTGTGTACCTCAGTTCCAGTGCAGCCCCAAGTTCAGCCTCAACTGCAGCAGCCTCGGTGATGTACACTGTGGTCACCCCCATGCTGAATCCCTTCATCTATAGTCTCAGGAACACAGACATGAAGAGGGCTTTGAAAAGATTGCTGTTCCATAAATGATAATCGAACCCATGGTGTTGGAGCAGAACAGCGTCAGTGACTTCATGTCTCAAATCTCAGGCTCAGACCGTGTGATGAGTTTACGAAAAGAGGAAACAGAGCTTGCTTATTTTATCACTGTCTTGATTTTATTTTTATAATAATTAATTCCTCTGGGTATCCTGCAAATGGCTGAACCATTGCATTGCACTATATGTTATCTGTGGACACTCACAATTTCTTCCTGAGAATTGCTTTTCTCTGACATTTGCTATGCACCTTGTTCACGAAATACAAGACTCAAATATTTCATTGAAAAATGGAAGTTGGGGAGGGGAATTCTATGTGCTGAAAACTTTTAATTCCATGTGTATCTTTACAGTGTATAGAGTGCTTTGTATATTCCATGCCTATCATTTTTCTGTATTCTCTTTAACTACCACATGAATGTGTCTTTATAAGATTAAGCCTATTTTAGTATGTATAATATTCCCCAGTTACACCAAATGTATTGCCAGAAAGATACGATTTTGTTTTTTTAATCGTGGTTGGTATTTCATTTTATATGAGCAATAGAAGCCTGTTGATGGAATGTAAATTAGCATAACAATTGCATAACAATTGCATGCTCCCTCTGAATTGCCTGAAGCTAAGTGTGCACTTTTCTCATGATACAATTTTGTCTCAAATAACATCATATGACACTATCCGATGTTCTCCATCTTAACTTGCTAATTTACCTTTCAGACAACATACATTTAAGAAACAGTAGAGTAAAAGTTTTGGATATTCTATTCCAGCCACATCAATGAGACACATATTTTATTCTTTTCTTATATGTTAGAGCTAATACGGATTACACACCAAAAAACACAGTGTGTAGGAATGAAACTGGTGACTACTCCACTGCACATGCTTGCAGGCACAGGAGCCAGAGCTGGGGGCCAGTCCTGTGGTGGTCATTGGAGGGTCGCTCTGACAGCTCCGCCTGTAATATGTGAGGATTGAGCATTTGTTGTGCAGGGCTGGGCTGAGCCACAGCACCCATTGCTTTGCTGAAGATAGAGGGAAAAATAAATTGATCTACTACCCCAGGGCAACTTGAGAGCAAACTATTTTGCAAAAGGAAATTCAGAGGTGGACTATGACAGTCAATCGAGCTCAGAAAGATTTCCTCATCCTCGGAGCGGTAATGCAGGCAACATCTCAGAAGTACCAAAAACACATGAACAGAACCCTCAGAAAATACTCCATAATGGGGACCCTGGGATGACATTGGATGGCAGTTGCCCATCCCCCGGGTTTATGTGGCAGTTGGGAGTCTGGGTGTGGTTTCTCCTCTTGTATCCCCTCTCCTTCTAAGGGGAGAAGAAGAAAATGTGCAAACAAAGGTTTCACCCACTACCCTCTGCTCCTTGACCCTTCCCAACCTGATCGTCTATGTAAACATTATCACTAATAAAATTTAAAAACAATGAGACTGTCATCTTGTGATTTGATTATTGTATTAACCCTTACCTATACTCCTATAAGCAATAGTCTTTCTGCTTTTTACTTGTCGTTAAGAATATGCTTATATAGTTGAGATTACATTACTGTAAAAATTTCAAGAAAAAATGAGGAAAGGGGAGATTGAGGCAGGAATGTATGACAGATATCTTAGATTTTTATTTATGAAATGCGTGAAACCTATTCTGTTTATAGCCTTAATGTTGTAAATAATTTATTTTCTTTTACATGATGTTAACACTGTTGATCAGAGTTGGGTAAGACAAGGGTTAGGGGAAAGTGTGTGTGATCTTTAGTTTCAAATTTTCTATTTCTCCCTTCTGTTCTGGGGGAGGGGTGCTGGGGAATAAGAAGAGAAGACATACCTAGACCTGGAGCACAACTGCCTAGGCTGTCTTGTACCTAGGTAACTATTACAGTGCCAGGAGAAAAGTAGCTAGTAGCTGGTGGGCATTCTGGGTATGGTTATGCCAAATCTGTGTTAACTATATCACTATGCCAGCAGAGGTGCTTATTCTTTTATCTTTCTTCCTTCTTTTTTTAAGTGATAAGTGGAGAAAGTGGGGAACTTCAGGCTGAGACACATCATCATAGTCCCCAGGCAGCAGGGGATGCAGCTTGCCTGGGGACACATTAGAGTGGGAGTGAATGAGGGCAAATTTGACAAAGAATGAATTTCTGGGTCCTCCAAAGACAGGCCACTGCACTTGCAGGAAAAGAGATGAGATAGAATGGAGTATACAGGAAAGCCAGAGGGCATGTCTGTGTCAGGCCAAAGCACCTCCCCACATGGGAAGCCTGGGCTGGGATAAATAGCATCACCCACTGCCTGCTGATGCATGCAAAGGCTGGTGCTAGCTGTCATACGTAGCTGGGATAGGCCACAGCAGTCACTCACGAGTGTCAGAGCAGGGATGGGCCATGCGAAGATGGGTGACAGCACCCACCAGAGTGAAAAAGAGTGGGATTTGGCTATAGATTATATAGTAGCTTGTGTCAGTGGAACTCTAGCACCCTTTACTTCACATAGAAAACTGGGGGTAGTGACAGGCCAAGGCAGGGTGGACAACAAGCTCATCTGACCAGAACCCACCTGACATTCATGGATGCTGGGACTGTGAGGAAACCAAGTGGGACCAGTACATGCAAGAATTCGAGCTGGGGGAGGCTCAAGCCAGGCAAGTCCTCAGCACACATCAGCATTTGTGTGGACCAGGTCTGAGGGCAGGCCACTCTGGGCCAGGCCTGAGCACATGCTGGCATAAAAGAGAGCATGGTCAGTGGTGTGATCTGCCCAGCTGACATGGGCCACGGTATCCACTAACAAGAGTGCGGTCTGTGATTACGCGAGGTAGGGTTGCATTGAAGCTCCTGCCAATACAAACAAGACCCTGATTTGGAAAGGGCAATTAGGGTAACTCTTGGACACCTTTTTTGGGCTGAGGAAACATTGGTGGGTGTGAGAAACAGGGATGTATGCAGACAATGCTGGGCAAGGCCATAGCACTCATCAGCATGTGTGTAGGCTGGTCTGGAAGCAGGCAATTCTAGATTAGACTCCAGAACTCACCGGTGCTTGTAGGAGCCATCCTCTGAAGTTATACTCAACATTCCCTGCTGTCCCAGATGAACTGGTGTCCTGTCTCCCATGATGTCCACTACTCAGGCATCAACAACTGAGGAGACCCAGTCCCGACACCTGTACTCTGGGGGAAGAATCCTGTAATCTAGTTGGGGAATCCTCCACGAAACCTCACCCAGGGTGACTTTATATTTGATGTTTGCATGCACTGGCCAGGGTAGGGTCAGATTCAGTTTATCACCTGCACCAGACGATGGACACATTGGTACCCAACCCCAATTCACGCACAGGAACTGATGTATGCTGTGGCAACTAATAGATATAGCTAAGCAGGAAAGTGCCCACAGTTCCCTTAACAGGCATGTTCCCAGCACCAGATCTTGCACCTCTCAGGGGCTACTACAATCCTACCTGACATGACTTATATCTAGTGTTAGCACTTGTCAGCTGGGCTATGTCCTAGCTCAGGTGGCCTGCACCCATTAAGGCTCTCCTGCTTGCCAATGAGTATCATAGCCAGCCCAGCCAGTCCCACTCCCTGACTGCCCCACGACCAGTCCCATCTCTCTCACTCACCAATGGAAGCAGCAGCCAGCAAGGTAGTCTCCAAAGTTACCTGTAACAATATCTTCTCACAGTGGTATTCTTAGACCCATGGCTTGTGTGTGCCCATTCTGAGATGGTCCAACTGAATAGTCTGATTTTACTTTTATTTTTTCATATATATGCATACCTTTTTTAACTAAATTATTTTCAAAAAGACTTAAACAATTTTCATTGATTTAGGTTATATGAGAATTGATATGTGTAAGCATAGTGTAATAATCAAATCGAAGTAATTGAATTGGAATCTCCTTAAAGCTTATCCTATTTAAGTAATGAGCCAGGCGCAGTGGCTTAGCGGCTGAAGGCCTCACCATGAAAACACTAAAATACCATATGTGCTCCAGTTCTAATCCAAGTGGTCCCATCCCAATCCAACTTCCTGCTTGTGATCTGGGAAAGCAGTTGAGGACAACCCAAAGCTTTGGAAACATGGGAAACCTGGAAGAAGCTCCTGGCTCCTGGGTTTGAACTGGCTCAGCTCCGTCCATGCAGTCATGTGGGGATTGAATCATCGGACAGAAGATCTTCCTCTCTGCCTCTCCTCCTCTCTGTATATCTGAATTTGTAAAAAAAAAAAAATAATAATAATCTTTAAAAATATTTATTATCTTACATAACTATTGTGAAACTTATAACTCTAATTTGTAATATATAACCATACATTAGGGTAAACTGAGTAAAAATATTAACTGCAATATATTACTCAATTTAGTGCAACACTAACATTATACACAACAAGAAAAAACTAGAGAAATGACAGTTTACGAGAAGTAGAAACAACAATCAAGTGTCAAGATGATCTCACCATTTCTATATTATTTTTGTATTCAATATTAACTACCACATACTAGGAGAAACACATGATAAATGTGTAAGGGGAACTGGCTTGTCTCACTAAACTAAACATTTTAAAGTGAAGAACTAAATGGCAGCTATTTGCAATGCTGCAGAGCAGGAGAATGAGAGAGAGGATTCATCTGAGTCCATCATGGTCTCTTGGGAAACACCTGCAAGAACAAGGCTTTGTGTCATGGCCAGAGTCCCTCAGGGCCAGCAGGTGCTTAGAGGTCAGGGAGCTGCCTAATGAGCAAGCGCCTGGAGCTGTAAGTAGCTCCTCTGCTGTGTTCCCCCAGACTGTGCAACCTGGGCTAGAAGCAGCCTGTTTTTTGCATTTGGGGTCCTAAGTCTTGCTCAGGGACCAGAGCTTCCCTCCTTCCCTCTGCTGTGCCTGGGGCAGAGCTTCAGTGTGCAGAATCCACCATCCAGGGAGGAATTTGGCCTTCCATACAGACACTTTAATCATAGAGAGCCCATGCAGGTGAGCCTGTAAGGAAACTGCAGAAGGGATCCAGACTCTGGGCACAGAAGCTTTCCCTGGAGTTAACTTAGAACTGATCTAACCTAGCTAACACCTGGGGTAGGTATGGGGTTACTCACTGCTATACTGAGCTAATGAATATATTTGTCACTGGTTATCACTGGGGAGGGAAATATTGGATCTCCTAGGGCAGTAAACATTGCTAAAGAAGAAATGAGGGGTAGAAAAAATCAACTCTAATAGAAAATGAATGGTATAAGTTTCCTCCATTACATACAACATACTTTGCAGTATTGGGGAATCTGAAAGAAGTAGATTGGATTTTTCTGTGTTTGGTGGATATATGGTGGAGTGAAGTCACGTAATTTGACAGTGAGGAGGGTCCTTGCTGTCCAACACATGAAAATTGAGAAGCCAAGATTATAATGCTTGGCCCTGGAACAGCCTCTGTGTACTGAGTCACCACTCTGCCCATTCAGGCAGTGAAGAGTTGATGTAACTGACTGTTCCAGTATTGACAGGAAAGGACCAGGAGAGGGGAAATGTCTGCATGGAAATCCTGATAATAGCAGCTGCTGGAACACACATGTTTCAGGGTCTTCTGTCTTCTCTCTCTGCACTCTCAAATGACTCAGTATTATCTTAACCAGGCAGCAAGAACAGCTCTATCAAAGGTACCTGCTTGGGAGTTACCACATCACCTGTGAGTTGGATACACTCAAGGCTTTCCTGTCACTCTCATTTTGTCCTGAAATTTCAGCACTTTCCTGGTATGCAATTAGGTGAGAGAGATTTATTCCTTTCTTTATTGTCTTCTCACCTACAATGATTAGCCATTGTTGACAGCTTTCTTTCTGCGATGGAGTCCTTTGAAACATACTTGAATTTATTTTAGTGCAACGAAAAATATAATTACAAGGTAGATTTAATTGCTTCAATATCTGATACAAATATATATCTTAATCCACACTTACAAGAGGTCATCAAAATCCAAACAACTATTTTGCAAAAGGTATTCACAAAAATAAGCAAATCTTTTAGCTTAATTTTGTCGGACATTTTGATGGACCCTCAATAACATGTAAGAGGATGTTTTGAAACCCTGCATTTTTCTGTTGTAAAAGTCACTAATGCCTCCTGGGTTCCAAACCGACATATATTAAATATACAAAAATTTAGTTCTGCAAATGGAGTCTTCATAAGTCAGTTTCACATATATTTCCAACCTTTCCCATGTTGAGTCTTTCTTATCATTTGACATCCTTTGTGATTCCTTTTTGTTTAACGTGAGTATGTCATTTGCTCAAAATCATAGCATTTCTGCCTTGACTTGTACCATGTGAATGAGGATCACTTTATTTCAGGATCAGAATGGAATCTCTTTATCTCTTAAGAAACATAGAACCACACATTGTACACTGCTTCTTCCCCTGATCTTTCCTTCATGCATTCATCTCTAAAATCAATGGTGAGTTTTTAACCTCTGATGAATAGACATTCCTTCCTCAAGTGATCAAAAAATATCTCATTATATGTGAGAAGCTTGATGCTAAAGGGAAGCATTGAGGGTAAAAAGAAATTATTGGTCAGTGATCCCAAAGGAAATGACCAAAATTAGTACCAAGCCATCTCCAAATTCACATTCAAATGGGAAAATATAAATTTGGGATTTCTGCTGTGTTGTTTACATCTACCTTTTATGATTATGTTTTAGGTTCAATGACTTCTTCATAGTGATCTACACCACATGAAACTGAACAACCAAACTCAGCTTTCAGATTTCCTTCTGCTGGGATTCTCAGAGGACCCAGCACTACAGCCTATTATATTTGTGCTCTTCCTGTCCATGTATATGATCTGTGTCATTGGGAACCTGCTCATTGGCCTGGCCATCTTCTCAGACACCCAACTCCACACTCCCATGTACTTCTTCCTTACCAACCTGTCATTCTCTGACATCTGCTTCACCTCCACCACCATCCCCAAGATGCTGGTGAACATCCACACACAGAGCAGAGCCATCAGCTATGCAGGCTGCATCACACAGATGTTCTGCTTCATACTCTTTGCAGGACTATATGATTTTCTTCTGGCTGTGATGGCCTATGACCGGTTTGTGGCCATCTGTCACCCCCTGCACTACACAGTCATCATGAACTCCCGGCTCTGTGTACAGCTCGTTCTGCTGTGCTGGGTCATTGGTGTCCTGAATGCCCTTATGCAGAGCTTACTGGTGCTGAGACTGAGCTTCTGCACACACCTGGAAATCCCTCATTTTTTCTGTGAGTTGAATCAGATGGTCCACAGAGCCTGTTCTGACACCTTTCTCAATGACCTCATAATGTATTTTGCAGCTGCGTTTTTAGGGGGTGGTCCCCTGTCTGGGATCCTGTACTCCTACTCCAAGATCACCTCCTCCATCCGTGCCATCTCATCAAAACGGGGCAAGTATAAAGCCTTTTCCACCTATGCCTCTCATCTCTTGACCCTCTCTCTATTTTATGGCACAAGCATAGGTGTGTACCTCAGTGCCAATGCTGTCCAAAGTTCAGCCTCAACTGCAGCAGCCTCGGTGATGTACACTGTGGTCACCCCCATGCTGAACCCCTTCATCTACAGCCTGAGGAACACAGACATGAAGAAGGCTCTGAAAAGACTGCAGTTCCATAAATGACAGTCAGACACATGGTGTTGGAGCAGAGCCATGTCAATGACTTCCTATCTCAGCCCATGGCGTCAAACAGTGTGATGAATTTATCGAAACAGGAAACTGAGCTTGCTTAGTCTGTGCACTGCTCTTTTTTAGTGCTTAATTCCTCTGAGTACATTGCAACTGAATGACCCATTGCATTGCAATGTGTGTTATCTGGTAGGTCAATATGCTTCATTTTTTTTACTTATCATTAAGAGTATGAATAAAATGTTTAAATAACAATTGTAGAGAAAAGGAAGAAGGGAAAGTTGAGTCAGTGAAGTATGACTAATTTCTTTGAAATTTGTTAGGCGATACCTTGAACCTCTCATTTTATATCCATAAAAGGCTTAAAAATAAAATTTTAAATGTCATAAGAATATCCTCATCCATTTGTTAAACTCATGTAATTCAATATTGCTATCCTTGGTGCTGTGATAGAAATTTTGGCAAAACACTTGTGTCTTCATTGAGTTCTAAGAAATTGTCCTAGTCCTGGTATGTCTGTAAGTTATCAGAAAACTCTCCTTGCTGTAATTCATCCCATGAGGCTTATAGAAGATGAGACATTGTCAGTTTATTATTGTGATCAATAGCTTGCATAAGCCACCTATCATTGCTCAAGAAGACATAAAATATATGTGCATAAAATCCTGGGAAGTTCATTGTAACTGAAGTACAAAGGACAAGGAAATCTGATTATCTCAGTGACATACATTTCCACATAACCCAATGAGTGCTGCTCACATATCAGATTTCTAGAGATGCCACACTGTTGCTGAGACAATTGTAAGAACCTTCATGAAAATCTACTCAGCAGGTTCAGCTGATGTTTGCAATGCCATGACCCACATCAAAGCAATTTTCTGAGTCTTAGGTGCTCCACTTCTCCACTCCTGGACAATGCATCTGTGAAGGCTATAGATGTATGTGATTACTCTCACCAAGCTGGGAGACCAGGATTAAGCTCCTGGCTTCATGGGGGCCCATCCCTGGATATCATGGACAATTAAGAGTGAGTTGCTGGTGGAAGATTTCTGCTTCTTTCATGCCCTCCCTCCCGATCTCTCAGTCTCACTCTAAATAACCTTCTCTAAATGTGTAACACCAAGATAGTAAGACAGTAGTTATCATTTCCTTTGACAACTAATCAAATTAGTTATCTTTCATGTTTAGCTTTCTGTAGACATTGAACTGCAATTTTTCAGCAGCATAGTATTAATTCAATTTTTAAAACATCTTAATTTCCTTTATCAAAATTATCAAATGGTATTCAATATAGGGAGCGAAACTTTGAGAAAATATCTGTACCTAAAAAGCAAAAAAGCAAACTCTAAATAAACTTTTAAAATATTTTTAAATGGTTATCTTGCCTGTTTTAAATATTTATTGAATTTTCACTTGATAGAAAGAAATAAAGTTAGAGGGAATGAAAGAGAGAGAGAGAAAGAGAGAGAAAGAGCAAGAATTTCCTATTCCCTACATGTTCATAACAGTTGAAATTAGACCAGGTTAAAGCACATGGATGGCAGAGGCCCAAACATACAAGACATCTTCCACCACATTCTGAGGTTCATTACAAGGACAGTGAATCAAAAATGGAACACAGATGCCTAAGCTGCCTAGTCCTTAGACAACTATTGTAGTGCTGAGAGAAAAGCAGATAGTGCCTGGTGGGCATTCTGAGCATTGCCAATACCGAATCTGTATTAACGTTCCCACTATACCAGCAGAGTTGTTTATCCCTTTTTATTATTTGTAATGTGATGACTAGAGAATTTGGAGAACTCTAGGCTATGACATGTCATTGTGCCTTCTGTCCGGGGAGCTGTAGCTTTCCTGGGGAATGGAGCCTGGGAACATTTTCAAGTTGGAGTGGCTGAGGGCAAGTTTGACAGGGGAAGGATGACATCTGTGATGTTCCAAACAGTGCACTTGCAGGAGGAAAAGTAAGATGGATGGTTAAGGCAGGGAAACCTGAAGTCATGTCTGGTTCAGGATAAGGAACCTGCTGACCTAAAAGAACTGGACTGGGCTAGATAGCATCACCCACTGCCTGTTGATGCAAGCAAAGGCTGATGCTGGAAGCATACCTGGCTAGGCTAGGCCAGGCCACAGTAGCAAGCCATGAGTGTCAGAACAAGGATGAGCCTCATGAAGTTGCACCACAACACCCACCAGAGTGAGAAAGAATTGGATTTGGGCATAGATTATGTACTAAATTTGCAGACTGGCCTCCATGCAACTCCATGCACACTGGTTTACATGGAGAACTGGGGGTGGTGAAAGGCCAAGGCAGGGTGGACAACAAGTTCATCTGACCCGAACCCATCTGACACTCATGGAAGCTGGGACTGTGAAAAGACAAAGTGGGACAGGCACATGCAAGGACCAGGACTGAGATTATGACAAGCAGGTCTACTGCCCCTGCTGGCAAGAATGAGATCTGGAGCTTGGAGTAGGACTGATAGCACAACTAGAACTCCCCTGTAAGTCTGCAGTTTCCCTAAGGGGAGCACAAGAATCTTGGCTGGGGGAGGTTAAGCCCAGGCAAGTCTTCAACACACATCAGCATTTGTGTGGACCAGGACTGAGGGCCAGGCCTGAGCACATGCTGGCATAAAAGACAGCCTGGACAGGATGTGTGATCTGCCCAGCTGGGTGGGCTGCACTATTCACTAGCAAGTGTGCAGTCTACAGACCCAGTTCTGGAGATTTAAGCTAAAGCCACTGCCTAAGAGCAGTGACCGAGTCCTAGGCTTTCTCCATGCCCAAGAGAGCTTTTCCCTCAGGGTAAGTACACCATGAGGGAAACTTGGGAACTGATTAAAGTCCTACCTCTGCATCTTCCTTTAGTGTAGCAGCTGTGGGGGAATCCCTGCCAGGCCGGACCCAATGCTGGAGACTCAGGCCAAAGCCGCTGCCAAAAGGCAGAGACCAAATCCTTGGCTTTGGGTGGCAGTGCACCAAGTGCTGCCAGGCTCTGCCTGCTGGCCTCCAGGCTGCAAACTCTGGGGTTTTTAGGATATGAAATTGCTGCTCAAGGACACATTTGAATAAGGGCAGTTTTAGTGTAGTTCAGAGAAGAATTCTGGGTAATTTTCAGTAACAAGGTCATGAAACTTTTGGGTAAGCATTGGGACTGAGACCTGTTGGTATGGAGGGGGTATCCATAAGATCTATTTGGGCCAAACTGATTCACCATCCAAATTAGGAATTGTGACATGGGTTGTTAACATAGAGGATCACTGACAGCCACACACCAGTCCAAAGCAAAGCTATGGATGGGAGCTTGCCTGGCAGGGCTAGGTACCATTACTTGAGTGGGTGGTGGAGTAGTGGACTGGTCACATTTGGCAGTATCAAGACACTAACCAGCACGTCAGAGAATTTGGTCCGAGGATAGACTCTGTGAGGGATGTTTGGGCCCAACCCTGTGGAAATACAAGTCCCACAGTTTAGCTGGCAAGCTGGGGTGGGGATGGCGCCACCCCAAGCTAGGAGTGACCACAGCATCTACCATCACTTATGGGTAAAGGAACCAATGGTAATCTGAGCAGGTCAAGGCATCACCACCCAAATGTGAATCATAAAACAGGAATATGGGGTGGGTGGAGCTGAAACTGGAAGCGGACAGACCAGGTAGGGCCAAGCAAATCTCAACTCACAAAAAAGAATAGAAATCAGGAGGGAGCACATGTCACTCCAACCTAGGCTCTTACTCCAACTCATCTGCATGAGGCATGGATACTACAGCACAGCATCGAAAGCAAAGGTGAGGTGCTAAGCCAACTGAGTCAGAGCCCCACTGACACCTGCATAATCTAGGGCTGGGAATAGACTCAGTTGGGCGGCTGTGAGTGTACACAGTTGCTGGGTTGGGATTTCCCATTGGAGGGTGCAGGGGCCGGAGTGGGGGCTGAGTTCTGGTCTGGATATGGCTCCAATCTCCCCAGACACAAGTGTGGACTGCGGATGGGCACACCAAGCTGGGCTAGAAGCCAGCACCACCTGGCACTCTGGAGAATTTCGGTAGAAGTAGAATGGACAAGGCTGGGTCTCTGCCCTTACTGGCCCATGTGTGAGTAGTGTCTGGGTATGAACAAGCCTTGGCTGGGGTGAAACAGCCAACGCCAAGAGCTGGAATGGATCGAAGGCCAGCATGGAACTATCAGTATGAGCAAGACCTGGAATAGGGAGAGGTTCTGAAAGAGGAGCTTGGGGAACTCCTCTGTGGGAACACAGTTCTTACAGGTGAGAGCAAGAAGCATGGTATGGGGCAACCCAGACCAGGTCAGAGGAAGATACCCACCATCATACATATGGCATAGGTGAGGGACAGACACATTACCTAATGGTGAATCCAAACATCAGAATAAAGTGTTGGACAGGCCAGCTTTGGTTACAACACATACCAGTGCACATTAAGGAATGCCAAAGTAAGGTGTACTGTACCAGATGTGGTTGCAGTATCCAAACAGCACACGTGAGAACCTGGAGGGAGAGGGCAAAGCCGGCAAGGTGGTTTGGGCTCTTTTGCTGGACAACCACTTCCACTGGAGAGCATGAGTTGAGATGGGGGCAGACCAGACCAGCAGGGCTAAAACACCTGTGGGCCTCGTTTGAGTTAGATTGTGGAAGGGCCATATTGGGCTAACTGTTCCAACTGTTCTGACTGATACAAGCAAAAATTAAAGTAGATGAGGGTTGGTTGGACTTCCCTGCAGCATCAGCAGGCAGAGGTTGTCACTGGGGGCTCTTTCTATCAAGTTAAATGCCAGAATCACCTGGAGACTGCACAATCCAGAAGTTGCAGTGGCCTAGTAGGGAGCTATTGGGCAGCCCCCTCGTGGGTTTCCACTCCCACTGGAGAGCATGAAAACCAGGACAGGGGTAGGGGTGGCTAGACAGAAATGCACCTGTCAGTATGTATGTGGACTGGATAGTAGGTTGGTTGGGTTGAACTAGGCTTCAATGTCCATTGACATGTACCAGAGCTAAATGGGATGTGGGAAAGACTGAACAAGTTTGCTGTACATAATGGCATGCATGAGAATCAGGGAAGAGGCAGGTCTGGTGAAGGTTATGGGGAGTCACCCCAACTAGGCTGCAACTCCCACTGGTTTGCATCAGGACCAAGTATGAAATGGGTAGGTTTGAGCTGGACCAAAACACCCATTGGTTCAAGTGGAAGACATGACTGGAAAGAGAAGTGACCCAGCAATTGCAACCTAATCAACTAAGTAGATTATTTTTAAAAATATATATAGTATTTAGAAGGATAATAATAATAATAAAAGAATGTGGGTGTGCCAGGTTGTTTTGCATTGAAGCACCTGCCAACAAATACAAGACCCTGATTGGAAAATGCAAGTAGGGGAACTCATGGACATATTTTTTGGGCTGCGGCGCCTACTGGTGAGTGTGAGAAGCAGGGTCGTGTGCAGACCATGCATGGCCAGGCCAGAGTACTCATCAGCATATACGTGAACTTTCTGGGGAAAGTCATTCTGGGATGTGCCCCAGGACAGTGCTAATTGCAAGAACGAGCCTCTAATGATACATTCAGCATCTCCTGCTGTCCCAAATGAGCTGGCTGTCCTGTCTCCCATGATGTTCACTACTCAGGCAGGAGCAACTGAGAAGACACAGTGTCAATGCCTGCATTCTAGGGTTAGAGTCCCACGATTCTCTTGGAGAGTCCCCAAGAAATTTCACCCAACGTGAGCTTCGATTTGATTCTTGTGTGCAGAGGACAGGACTGGATGAGTTTCAGTCTATCACCTGCACCAGGTGATGGACATAGTGGTGCCCAAACCCAATTTGCACAGGAACTGATGTGTGCTGTGGCAAGTAATAGGTGCAGCCAAGCAGAGAAATGCCCATGGTTCCTTTACTAGGTATTTTCCCACCTCCAAGTGTTGCACCTGCCAGGGGCTGCTGCAATTCTGCCTGACATGATTCATATCTAGAGCCAGAACTTGTCAGTTGGTCTGTGGTCTAGCTCAGCTGGCCTACACCCATTAAGGCTCTTGTATTTGCCTATGAGTGTGGTAGTGAGCCCAACCAGTCCAACTCTCTGACTTCTCCACCCCATCTCAGCGCTTTCACTCACCAGTGGAAGCAGCAGCCAGCAAGGGAGTCTTCAAAGTTACCCTACCATGGGTACTGTAAGACCTAGTTGTTGTGTGTGCCAGCAGATACTATAATCCTGTCTGAGATGGCCCAATTGAAAAATCTAATTTTACTTTTATTTTTCATGTATATTTCCTTTTTTTTCTTTCTTATATTTTATTTCTTTCTATTATTGTCATTTTATGATACAGTTCCAAAGGTCCTGGGATTTCCCTTATTTCCTCTCCATTTCCTCCTTCATCACTGGGTTCGCCTATATCATTACTATTGTTTAAGTCTTCATACACAGTTATATGTCCATCATTGTGGGCATGGACAATGTCAGAGAATCCAGCATCCTGATGTCAACATATAGTAAATGGTTTCATTGAGAATCCATCTTGTCTGGAAGTAGAGATGCATACTACATTGTATACTCACATGTAAATATGATAGTCTCTGTTAAACGGTTACTGTACATCCCCTTAAATGAAAAGCCACAGCACAAAATCAACAATATGAAAAGAAATAGACATTTACAATGCCAGGAAGTTAAATGATATGCTGATAGATACAAATTATTTTTAAAAGACTTTTAAAGAAAATATTTTCATTTATTTAGTGTATATATTATGAAAATTCATATGTGTAAACAATGTGTAAAAATCAAATCATGGTATTTGAATTTGAATTTCCTTAAATATTTTTCTATATAAGTTTTGGATGCGGAACAGTGGCCTAGTGGTTAAATTCCACACCTTGCATCCTCTAGGCACCAGTTCTAGTTCCAGAAGTCCTGCTTGCAGGCAGCTCCCTGCTTATGGCCTAGGAAAGCACTTGAGGACAACCCAAAGCTTTGGAACCATGCTCTGATGTGGGAAACACAGATGTCCCTGGCTCCAGGCTGTGGATTGGCTCAGCTCCAGCCATGCAGTCATGTGGGGATTGAATCATCAGAAAGAAGATCTTCCTCTCTATAAATCCGAATTTGCAATAAAAATTAATAATCTTCAAAATATATATTATCCTATACATGTACTTAGAAGCTTATAACACTAATTTGAAATATACAATAAATTCTTTTAAGCTGAGTTAAAAATATTAACTACAACATTTTACTCACACATAGTGCACCACTAACATTATACACAAGTAAAAAACTAGAAATGAGTTTACAAGAAGTACAAACAATAATCAAGTCTCAATTTACTCTCACCATTCATACATTATTTTTGTGTTCAATATTAACTACCACATACCAGGAAAAACACATGATAAATGTGTAAGGGGAACTGGCTTGTCTCACTAAACAAAACATTTTAAAGTGAGGAACTAAATGGCAGCTATTTGCAATGCTGCAGAGCAGGAGAATGAGAGAGAGGATTCATCTGAGTCCATCATGGTCTCTTGGGAAACACCTGCAAGAACAAGGCTTTGTGTCATGGCCGGAGTGCCTCAGGGCCAGCAAGAGCTTAGAGGTCAGGAAGCTGCCTAATGAGCAGGTGCCTGGAGCTGTAAGTAGCTCCTCTGCTGTGTTCCCTCAGATTGTGCAACCTTGGGCTAGAAGCAGCCTGTTTTTTGCATTTGGGGTCCTGAGTCTGGCTCATGGAGCAGAGCTTCCCTCCTTCTGTCTGCCATGCCTGAGACAGAACTTCAGTGTGCAGCATCCACCATCCAGGGAGGAATTTGGCCTTCCATACAGACATTTTAGTCATAGAGTTACCATGCAGGTGAGCCTGGCAGAAACCCTGGGAGGGTCTGAGACTGTGGAACATGGACACAGCTTTTGCTTGGGTTAACCTAGAACTGAGCTAACCTACCTAATACCTGGGCTAGGTCTGTGGTGGTGACTGCTATACTGAACTAATGAATGTACTTGTCAGTGATTATCAATGGGGAGGGAAATGTTGGATCTCCTAGGGCAATAAGCATTGCTAATGAAGAAATGAGGGCAAGAAAAGATCAATTCTAATAGACAATGAGTGATATATGTTTCCTCCAGTACACAAAGCCAGTTTTGCATATTGCAAGATCTCAAGGAAGTAGATTGAATTTTCTGGGTTGGGGACATGTGGTGGAGTGAGGTCATACCTCTTTTGCAGTGTGAAAGGACCTAGTGTTGAATACATCCCTTGGCCCTGGAACAGCCTGTGCAGACTTTCACCACTCTGCCCATTCAGGCAGGAAAGAGTTGCTATAACTGACTGTCCCATTATTGACAGGAAATCCTGATAGTAGCAGATGCTGGAACTCACATGTCTCACTGCACTCAGATAACTCAATGTTATCTTAATCATACAGTAAGAAAAGCTCTATCAAAGACAGTTGCTTGAGAGTTACTGCATCAACTGTGAGTTGGATACACTCAAGGTTTTCCTGTCATTCTTATTTTCTTCCACATTTTTATTGCTATCCTGGTATGCTGTCAGGTGAGAGACCTTTATTCCTGTCCTTATTGCCTTCTTACCTACAAATTGGCCATTGTTGACAGCTTTCTTTCTGCCATGGAGTCCTTTGATGTGTACTTGAGTTTATTTTAGTACAATGAAAAACATATTTAGAAGGTAGATTGTTTTCCTACCAAATCCAATACAAATATATACCTTAATCCATGATTACAAAATGTCATCACTATTCGAACAACTTTTTGTTAGACATTTTAATGGATGTTGTGTAAAATTTAAGAAGATGTGTGAAAGCTTCTATTTTTTCTGTTATCAATGTCACTACTTCATCCTGAGTTCCAAACTGGCATATATTAAATCTACAAAAATTTAGTTCTGTAAATGGAGTCTTCATAAGTCAGTTTCATATATATTTCCAACCTACTCCATACTGAGTCTTTCTTTCATTTGGCACCCTTGATGATTCATGTTTGCTTAACATGATTGAGTCATTTGGTCACAATCCTAGCAATTCTGCCTTCACTTGTCCCATATGTGCAAGGATCACTTTATTTCATAACCAGAACTGAATCTCTTTATCAAAACAGGACAAGTATAAAGCCTTTTCCACCTGTGCCTCTCATTTCCTGACCATCTCCATATTTTATGGTGCAAGCATAGGTGTGTATCTCAGTGCCAGTGGTGCCCCAAGTTCAGCCTCAACTGCAGCAGTCTCGGTGGTGTATACGGTGGTCACCCCCTTGCTGAACCCCTTCATCTGTAGTCTCAGGAACACAGACATGAAGGCTCTGTAAAAAGACTGTTTATCCATAAATGATAGTGGAACCATGGTGTTGGAGCTGAGTCATGTCAATGACTTCCTGTCTCATGCCTCAAGGTCAGATACTGTAATGCATTTATCAGAATAGGAAACAGAGCATGCTTAGACGGTTCACTGCTCTTTTTTAATGCTTAATTCCTCTGAGTACACAGCAACTGAATGACCCATTGCATTGCAATGGGTGTTATCTGGTAGGTCAAAACTCTGTGATTCCTTTTTGTCATGCATGTGTTGGCTATTCAGTGGTGTTACTTTTTTTCAGGGTGATATACTTTGTTGTCGATGTTGTTGGTGTTGTTGTTGATGTGGTTGTTATGAATTGATGTCAATCTGAAACAGTAATATTATTTCAACCCCAAACAACCTGTATCTCATGCAATAAGATATTGTGAAGTAATCAAGGAAAAAAAAAAAAAAAAAAACTCTGTCTCTATTTTACCTTATCCGAAACACTATGATTAAAGGTTTAAATAACATGATAGTAGAAAAAGTAAATGAAAATATGATTGAGCCAGAGCAATATGATAGATATCTTAGAATTTAATTTAGGAAATACATTAAACCTGTTTATTTTATATCAATAAATGTTTTAAAAATAAAATTTTAAAGTCATAGGAATATCCCCATCCATTTGTTAAACTCATGTAATTCAATATTGCTATACCTGGGGCTGTGAAAGAAATTTTGGCAAAACACTTGTGTCTTCATTGGAGTGCTGAGAAACCTTCCTACTCCTGCTATATCGGTGAGTTATCAGAAAAATCTCCTTGCTATAATTTCTGCCTCTGAAGCTTCTGGAAGGTGATACACTGTCAGTTTTGTTCACAACGCCCACATCACCCTGTACTCTCAGTTGAGCGGAGGGACTAGGGTTACAAAGAAGACAACATGCACTGGGTCATTCGTGCAAAGAGAACACTGTTTATTTGAACTTGGCCTACTTTTTATAATCTGCCTAGTCCCTCCCAGTATTTTTCCAATGCTGAAGTGACTCCTAAGATCCCCTGGGGGAATCTTGAAAAAGGGGAAGCAGGGAGGCGGGAACTTGTGGTCAAGCCAGGGGCTAAATATATCAGGCAGCAGATTGCACATCCTGTTACCCCTTGAAAAACAAGCTAAGCTATGGAGTTAACTCTTGGGTTAACCCTTTTTTTGTTGTTGTTTTTTAATGGATGCCTGTCTTATGTTGTCCAACAGTCAGTTGATGCCTTGCCTGTTATGGGGAGCCCCACCCGAACTAGGGATGAACTTGGGATCCCTGTCTTAGGTTGATCCTCAACTCTGCCAGATCTTACCCATCTCTGGCTGCCCATCACACATCATGCTCAACCACACTTGAGTGCTAGGGTTTTCCGCATCATTTGACATTATGGTTTGTCAAATGATGACCTGCTCCTGGTCTTGTTGCCTGCATAGGTGGCAGAAAAGGAAACAGTACTGTAATTATGGCCATGACCATCAATCCAAAGGATACAATTCCTCTCCATTTGTTAAACATTTGGGCTGCCAGTCTAATGTCCTTTAGAATAACTTTCCTCGACATGAGGGGCACCCAGGTCTCATTGACCTTAATAATGAAGGCAGCAAGCTGGTTGGTGAGATTCAAAAAGACATACTTAACAATATACAAGTATTGTTGAAAATACTAACATTCAAGAATCTCATAGAGTTAAGATGTTACATGTGTACACAACAGTTTTGCCAAGAACCAGAGACCCTAACTGCCTATCATCCCATCTGGCTCCTACATTTCCAAACAGAGAAATGAACTCCAAAGGTTTTTAGGGAAAAGGGACATTGTCTGCTCTTAGCTACATCCTGTTGAGAGGGGGCGCTGTTGGGTAACAGCAGCAGTAGGGGGGCCCATCTAGTGGGTCCTGATAGAAGGCAGAAGTCATCAGGTGTTTGATGTACATCCTGGCACTTCAAAGGCTTCTCTTTGTTGAAGTCCTGACTAGTAAGTCCATTTGAATACTTTCAGAACGATTCAGGTGAATAGACTTTGTAGGTCCTGAGAAAACAGAAACATACATGCCTCTCCAAGAGCTTAAGTGTGCATCCATACATTGTTTTCAAAAGGATTTAGCTTAACAATTCACATTTATGAATATTTTCATCTATAAGCCAATTAAGATAGACTACATAGCTTGCCACATAAACATGTACATTGATATCAGGTAATACATATTATAAAACACAACAGCTTTTGTAATAGCTACTTGAGAATTCTCTTAAGTGTGTTAAAGTTACCAATTGTTTAGAATTACATTTTGCTTTTAAGAATTTGAATAAACCATACCTATAGTTTACTATTAAACTTTAGCTTTAATGGATACAATAGTTCTGCTAGAACCGTAGAAAACAAAGTATCTATGTTTAGCACTATGATACCTCCTATAGATTTTTTTTTTGATCTGTATTCTAACCAGAGGATTAAGGAGTTTTTTCCCTGTAAATTTTCATATCAACTATTCTGGAGCCTTCCCGGTAGGATTTCATCTAGTCCTGGTTCCCTACTGGCAAGGTTTCTCAATGTCTTTTCTGCAATGCCCCCCATTTTTTTCAGATCTAATCAGTTGTCTATCCTACAATTAACTCTACCAACTGAATGATACAACCTCTGAAACACATTCTTCTGACTTTGAGGCTGCTAGGGGCCCATCTAGAAATCCCAAACCCAGAAGAGTTAAGCCTATTAAATATGCCAAAAGGCTTTAAAGTATCTGATTGAAGATTTCTCAT
Source organism: Ochotona curzoniae (assembly GCF_017591425.1). NCBI lineage: Eukaryota > Metazoa > Chordata > Mammalia > Lagomorpha > Ochotonidae > Ochotona > Ochotona curzoniae. Next base: position 717,828 of record NW_024467101.1, read on the forward strand.
TATAATGTCCATCCTTTTAGTCAAATGGATTCAAACAGTAACATATTAAAAATTGTTATCACTTATAAATGATCACCCAAACATTTCAAGGTAAACACATGACACAAAATGCCCTTGAAAACACAGCTCTTATAGATCACGAGAGTTAAACACAGGAATTAGTGCATAAAACCATCTCATAGCTTTTAAAGAATTTGAACAAATTTAAAGGTCAGAACAAGAATAGAGCCTACTGAAGCTGAACAGACATTTAATAAAGTCACCAAATAAACAGAGGCTATCTCAACTTCAATGCTTCAATTTTTAAACAGTTTTCAAAATTAGAGATTTTTATTTTAAAGATTTATTTTTATTATTTTTTATTGGAAAGGCGGATATACAGAGAAGAGAGACAGTGAGGAAGATCTTCCATCCGATGATTCACTCCCCAACTGAGCGCAATGGCTGATACTATGCTGATCCGAAGCCAGGAGCCTCTTCCGGGTCTCCCATGCGGGTGCAGGGTCCCAAAGCTTTGGGCCGTCCTCGACTGCTTCCCCGGGCCACAGGCAGGGAGCAGGAAGGGAAGCGGGACTGCCGGGATTAGAACCGGCGCCCATATGGGATCCCGGACATGCAAGGCGAGGACCTTAACCACTTGCGCCACCACACCGGGTCCGAGATTTTTATTTCTAGATATTTACTAGCATTTTTATGTATGCACACTTTGATTTGCAAAGTTACCCCCTTTCAAATGAAGGCAGATAAGAATCACTATAACAGGGACAAGATCAAGGCCCCAACTTCTTCAAACGGCAGGCTCCAAGTATGCCCGTCCCTTGTTTTGTGGCTGGAGGGCTGGGAGCTTCTCCTTAGCTGTTGTTTTATCGAAGTCAAGAGAGCTGAAAAACTTCAATTTGACTGTTGTCTTGGGAGACTACCTAGGAATTTGTTGAAGTTAGTTATGAATAAGATGAAAAGAACTTTAAAAGAGATGTTAAAACACTGTTGTTTTTCACAAGAAATCAGACTTCAATTCCATTGTTTTAAAGGCCAACATCCAGAAAATATACACTTTATGACCGATTTACTACACATCTTTAAAGAATCCATTGTTCTCCTGTAAAGCAAAAATCTCAAATACTTCCTTGTAAGTAAGAATACAAGTAATTTACAATCTGGATCAATTTCATGAGTAGGAAACATTTCAACCAATGAGCATAAATACTCTTCTACTTTAATACTATATATGATGCAATAAATTTAGCTTAATTTTATAATATTGTGAGATTATAATCCAAATTATTTTGTATTACAATTACATTATTCAAATTTTTGTCTCAATCTCTGAGAGTTCCAGGGATCCTACTAGAACCCTCTAAGTCATGAGACTTGGTTTAGAATTCTGAAGAATTTAGAGGTCTAAATGTGTTAAACAAAAAGTACCTTTAGCATTTAACAGAACATGCTGAATACTGTATGTTAGACCTAATCAATGCCATGACAACACTGTAAGCTGAAGACCCAGCAGTAAGAAAACATCATACAAACCTTTCCCCAGTGGAGGTGGGGAGTCTGGTCTGGCCAGGTCGTGTTAAATTTGTTAGACCTCTCTAAAATTATTTACCAGGAGAGAGAAAAGGGGGGTTAGTCATGGTCCATCCCATCTTGTTTGTTAGTCAGTCACACACGCTCCCAATTCAGAAGAACAACTGAATAATTCAAGACAAAGATAAAACTGGAGAAAGAGTATTAAAACAAAAACAATCTAGTTTTTGTCAGGATAAAAATAATAAAACACCAACAATAATGACTAAACAAACATGCACAATCACCAGACATGTCAGAACAGAGACATATAACTCTTAAAACTTTTGCGACTTCTAACCTCTTCTTCAACATAATTTAATGTGGAGATATTTTGCAAAACAAGCACATGGGTTCATCTAATGACTTAGGTTAATTTAACAGTGGATTTGGACATTTGCTGTCCCAATTTAAAAATTAGTATCAGCCACATGCTTTTACAATGCACAATCAGGGTCTGGTGTTGTAGTCTAGGGGGAAAAGTCCTCCCTTGCATGCACCAGAATCCCATATGGGAACTGGTTCTAATCCTGGCAGCTCCACGTCCCATCTAGCTCCGTGCTTGTGGCCTGGGAAAGCAGCGGAGGATGGCCCAAAGCCTTGGGACCCTGCACCTGTGTGGAGAGTTAGAAGATGTTCCTGGCTCCTGTCTTTGGACTGGCTCAGCTCCAGCAATTGTGGCCACTTGGTAAGTTTATGGAAGATATTCCTTTCTGTCTCTCCTACTCTCTATGTATCTGAATTTGCAATAAAAAGAAATAAATCTTTAAAAGTAAATATACACTCAAATTTAACACTGAATAATCTCTAGAAATCATCCACATATGACAACTGACTAAATATGTCATCAGTATGGGATATTTCCATTTGTCTCTGACAGACAAGTGCTGCCTTAGAAGGGAGTAAGGATATTGGTGTTTTTGTTGAGGTCATTCACTCACTATCGACACAGCATGTGAGAGTCACTCCACCACTCTGTGGTCAGATTCTCTACTGGATTTAGAGTGAATGAAGATAAAACAAAGACATGCAGCATCATTTGTTTGATAATCTAAGACAAATCTAAGACAAATGCAATATCAACATAAGGTTTAGATCCTAAATATTTTGAAATGTGGAGAGTTTTTTTTTTTTTTTTTTGGAATTGGTGTTTAATACAGAATTCATCATGTTGGAGCTATCACAAACAACAGTAATGCTGTAAAGGTCCTTAAAGGAAATGCCAGAACCCACGTGTCCTTCACACACACACAGATGATGTTCTCTAGGCCTGTGTGGCAATGCTGAGAGGACCTGCAGTGCAGACAGGAAACCACCAAGTGTGGGAACATCACATCTTATTGGACAAATATTGGGTTAAACGAAGCTTCTCTTCTATAATTAACAACCTGGAGAGAGGAATACATCAGTGTGCTGCAAGGTTTAGGGTCTAAGAGTCAGTCTCCAAACAGGTACCATATTCTTACACATGGATATATTATACATCAAAGGAATTTTGAAAGCGTGTAGTATTCTTGATTTCTTTCAGTGCAAAGATACTTTAATGCAAAGTTGTTTTTTCCCATACTATGTGAAAAGTATATATTTTGAAATAGTTATGTATGCATTTCAAAGGATGTTTGCACCAAAAATGAATAAATACTTCATTCTACTTTTTATGAACATTTTAATTCTCATATAAGGATAGAAGACAAAGGTCTCATTATACAAATAGGAAATTACTACACCAGGCCAGAAGATATTTTAATTGAAAGAAAGAAGACCCAAATGAATTGCAGAATATATATATATATATATATATATAAATATATTTAAACTTCATTCAGGAAAATGTAAGCTGGTTTATTATTGCAGGCAGGAGAAAGTGTATGTGGGAACTAAAAGTATGTGCACCTAATCAGTATTCTAAAATATGTGAAAGGTGTTCATAAATACTTTTTAAGAAGGGCAACTGTCAATGATAAATTATCAATAACAGTAATAGAGTAAGTTGTATTCTGTTCTTCTAATAATCTACCTTGTGATCATTCATTGTCAATTTGGTCCTTATCAATGCAATTCTGTCAACTAGTAATCAACTCAGTTGACAAGGCTGTGTCTCAGATACTTACAACCCACTCAACAGCTCAGAAATAATCAGTGCCATGGACAGAATTCCTAATTGCACCATCTCTGGAGCCAAAGTGATAATGTTCTTCTTTGTCTCCCTCATCATAATTGGAACAAGAGAATGTTAGCCCAGGTACCTCTGAGGTCCATTGTTCAAATCATTCATATTAATGCAGTAAAAAACAGAAGCCAAGACTGCAGTTGTATGTCTCTTTTGGAATTAAGCGGGATGACTGCAAGAGTTGGGAGACAGAATGTTTGGGGTCAATCTTGGAGGAGTGGACTCTTCAGAGAGACAGGGCTCCTCCCTCAATGACCCTGCACCTGCCCTTGCTGAGATATTTGTCTTGACACCCAGCCACTTTACCTGCTGCTACCTGCTGTGGTTTACCCTGAAACCCCACAGAAAGGTCAGAGCAAACAGGAGTCTCTTCCTGCAGCTAAAGGAAAGGGTGGAGAGGGAAGACTGGACATGTTGCCTGTGTCTGCCTTTGGACCACCTGACTCACACATGACATCACACATTCCTACCTCATGAAGATTGATTTCTATATAATCAAAATAATGTATGGAACACTATGAGAGCAATCCTATAGAGGAAACAAAATGAGCTACTTACACCCTAGCCCTCAGAGTCTGGCACACAGAACATAAACATCACAGTCCTCTGATCTGAAACTTTGCTTCTTGATTCTCTCTCAGCTATCTTTCCTAAGTGTCCTGTTTGTCCAGATGATAAGGGAACAATGTTCCTGCATGGTTCCACTCATTTCCTCTGTCACCCTCTGCATTTACTGGGCTCGGCTGATTCTGGGCAGGAACATGGCAGAGGATCAATGGCTCCACTGATACTCTTCTGTGTACGGTATGAAGAGTCTTGGGCTCTACACTTAGGAATGGAGAGCAGACATGCTCAGGCTGTGTCCTCCTGATACAGATGCTCACAAGGGCAGTGGACATTCATATGGGGCCATTCTATGTATACTGCCAAGACACAGCCTAAAGACATTGTCTCATTATTGACACTGGGAGGCCCTGGGAGTTCAATGCCCAGAGCTCCTAATTAGCCAAGATCTCCATGGTTTCCCCAGCCATGGTGTCTGGCTGATGCCAATGGAAAGGAAATAAGAAAAAAGAAAATGTATGTTGGAATGTTTCCAAAGTGCGTTCATTTCTGCTTCTTGTTGCTGGATTACTGCATGCAGGATCTTAACATAAAACTCAGCTACCGGATTTCATTTTCACAAATCAAAATGTGAATCTTATGTCCTTGAGTTCATTGAACTAACCCAAAAGATCATGATCAATTTCCTTTCTAAGCTAAGAATCTGACACTCTGTCCATTTTTCTCAGAATTTGTTTCTAAAGACAGCTTCCTATATTCATTGCTTAAATCCATGCTTGTGTTGCTATTTTAGGTGTTGAAGGCCTATGGGCTGTTAGAATACTTAAATAATTCTTCCTGGAAACTTGTATTTTCATTATACTGATATATTTAAAAATGATTGATTGTACAGATTCCTGTGAACTCTTACTCTTTGTTGTTCTGGGAGTAGCAGAATGAAACCCAGGGTATACATCAAAAGCTAATAGAAAAATAGGATTAATTTTTTAAAAATTTGAATTTCCTGGTAATTTTGAAGGTCTTTATGCAAATTAGAATATCTCCATTTAGCCTTGGCATTCAGTAAATAAATAAGGTGAGCTGTTTAATTCTATAACAAATGCTTGTGAAAGGAGAGCAGAATTCTTACTGAGTGTCCTTGAATTGCACCCTTGAAGCAAGATTTTACATTTCAGATATTTGCACTGAAAATATTTCTTCTGTCACTCTACCAACCCCAAGCTTTCGTTCTGATCCTGGGCTTGAGGAAATCCTGTTTCCTACAGTGTGATTTCCATCCATTTGTTAAGGAGACAGTACTTTCTCCCTGGGTATATTTCAGTTGTCTCTGCAAAGCACAGCTTACCTTCATATATCAGCTAATGCCTGGGAAATCTATTTGTTCTGTTGATCTGCATGCCTGTTTTTGTGCCAATGTCTGGCCGTTATGATTACAGCTGCCCTACAGTACATCTTGAACTCTGGTACTGTGATGCCTCCAGCTTTGTATTTGTTGTTTAGGATTTTCTTTGATATTCACTCATGTCTCCATATGAAGTTTGGCATCATTTTTTCTAGATCTGGAAGCATAGATTGCTTTCAGTAGTATGGACATTTTGATGATATTAATTCTACCAATGTAAGAGCATGGTGAATTTTTGCATGCCTTCTTTGATCTATTTAATGTTTTGCAACTTTCATGAGGGAGATCCCTCCTATCTTTGACTAAATTTGTTTCAATATATTTAAATTTTTACAGCTGTGATTAGTTAGATTGTTGTTACAAGTTCCTTATCAGCCATGGAATTGCTTGTGTACATCAAGGCTATTGATTTTCACATGTTGATTTTGTATTCTGCAACTTTACCAAGACCTCTTATGAGATCCAGTTGTCTTTTTTACACAGAGATACCTTGACATCCTCTTTTTTAGTTGTATCCCTTTGATTTCCTTTTCTTGCCTACTGTTTCTCACTAAAACTTCCAGGATTGTATTGAGTAGGAGCCATGATGAACGTAGGCATCTCCATCTGCTTCCAGGTCTTAGTGGAAATGCTTTCGGTTTTTTTCCATTCAGTATGATACTGGCTGAGACTCTGTCAGGTATTTCCCTAACTGTATAGAGGAATGATCCTTATATATACCAAATTTGCTTAAGGTTTCTATCATGGAAGGATCTTGTATTTTATGAAATGCTTTGCAACTATTGAAAGAATCATAGTTCTTCCTCTTTAACTTGTTATAGGATGTATCACGCTAATCAATTTCTATATATCGAATACCAGGGATATCTCCATACAACAGGGATAAATTCCACTTAATCTGGGTGAATGATCTTTCGGAAGTGTTGCTGGATTTAAGTACCTGGTACTGGGTTGAGGTGTTTTGCATTTATGTTCCTCACAGTGATTGGTTTACAGTTCTTTTTGTTGTACATTTCTCTGGTTTTGGCATTTTGATTTCCCCTTAGTTGGTATGGTAGCTGGAGACTGCCCAAGCAGCCACATGGCCAGATTTTTATTTTTCATGCCTAAGAGAGCACCAGAATTATATAGAAATTTAAAAAACAGACCAAGTTGAAGGAACAAATTGTATCACCAGAAAGAACCTAATCCTCTTTAAAGATGTGGAGATATGTATTTTCAAAAAACAAACTCAAAACACGCATCTTCAAGATGGTCAGTAAACTTACAGACAACATAGACAATCCAACTCTAACATCAGGAAAAATTCAGGAAAAAGGGAGAATAAACATAAAGATAACAAAATATAAAAAGAAATAAATGTTGGCAAGAAATAATATAACTGAACTAGAAGTTTTCATAGAGTGCTCAAGAGTGGCGTCATATAGACAAAATAAAGCATCAGCCAGCTTTTTTGGCTTTTCAAATAATTTATTTGTAAGAATTTATATCTTTAACACTTTATTTCAGAATGGCTTTAATATGCAGTAAAATTGTGAAGCCGTCATTCAAAGAGTTCCTACACTCTCCTGTCTCATTTAATATATTTCATGTGAATGTCGTTGTCTCCTTCAACCACACACTTCTTCCACTACTTTTTAAACACAAAACACTTTCATAATTTCCACGCACCAGGCATCAACTTTCTGTACTCATGTTGACTTGTTTGGCATTTCACAGTACTAACTCAAAAGAACAAAACAAAAGGAACAAAGAAAAGTAAATAGAGACAGAGGTATATATTGAATACCAAAAAAAGAACAGGAATGAGGAAGCCAACATTTACATTCAAAAAGTTCAATGAGCTCCAATTTAATATATTTAGAATGAAAACAAAAGTTAATCATGCAGGTAAATGATAATCAAATTGTTCCAAGACACACACACACACACACACTCACACTTTTCTGGCAGCAGTGAAGAAAAAGTGACTCATTACATGCAGTAGAGCTCCTGAAAAATTGTTGGCATTTTCAGCAAATCCTTACAGTTCCTGAAAAGGCTCTCATCTCACTCCTCAAACAGTTTGAAGAAACCAGAATCTTTTGGGATGAGCCACATGCCTGAGATTTGTGAAGGCATCAATTGCAGTTCCCTAAATAGGAGCAGTGTTGTGTTGCTATACTGAAAACAATCACAAATTAAATTAGATAGGTTCAAAATGTGTGTGGAAGGAACCTAGGAATAAAGCAAAAACATTTTCAGGGAAGCAATGGTAAAGCTATTTTAAACATGCAAAAACTCTACTGGAAATAAAAACAAAAGAAGCAATACTGAGACACAAAATAGGGAAAACAAGCACCTCACATATCCAGTATTAGGGAAGATGAGATTTGGAGCAGTAATGCTTATGTCTGCTGCCTTTTCTCACCAAGCCTGAATGTATGGTAAAGGGACCGGGATAAGACTGTTTTCCTGAAGAACACGCACATGGCCCTCTTGATGTCCCTGTTTCTCAGGCTATAAATAAAGGGATTTAGCATGGGGGTAACCATCATGTACACCAGTGAGGCCAAGGCAACCTTTCCAGCAGAAAGAGAGAAAGCTGAACTGAGATACACACCAAGGCCTGTTCCATAAAACAAGCAAACCACAGTCAGGTGAGAACCACAGGTGGAGAAGGCTTTGTACCTGCCACCTGGAGATGGGACCCTCAGAATGGAGGAGACAATTTTATAGTAAGAGAAGAGGATCCCTGACATAGGGAGGAAACCGTATATGATACTAACAATATAGGTGACTATGTCGCTGCTCAAGGTTTCAGAGCAAGTAAGGTTGAGAAGTTGAGTGGGGTCACAGAAGAAATTGGAAATTTCCACTCCCTTGAAGCAAGTAATTTCTAAGACCATGGAATTATAAAGCAGGGAATCCAAAAGGGTGGCCACAAAAGACAGTAAAAGTAGATAGCCACAGCGGTGGGAGTTCATGATGACCTGGTAATGCAGGGGGTGACAGATGGCAACAAACCGGTCATAGGCCATCACAGTCAGTAGCAAATCATCCATGCATCCAAAGATGATGGAGAAAGACATCTGAATCAGGCAACCTGCATAGGAGATGACTGTGCTGTGGGTGAGGATGGCAACCATCAACTTGGGAACCGTGGTAGACGTGAAACCCACGTCAGCCAAGGACAGGCTGCAGAGGAAGAAGTACATGGGTGTGTGCAGGTGGGAATCTGAGGTGACAGCCAGGATGATGAGCATGTTCCCGAGTACCGTGACCAGGTACATGGAGAGGAACAGCCCTAATAGGAGGGGCTGCAGCTCTGGATCCTCTGAGAAGCCCATGAGATGGAATTCTGAGACATGTGTGAGATTTTGGTTTTTAGTACAACCTGGGAACTGTGTGTAATAGAAAATAATGTTAGTCTCAGGATAATTAGGCACATGGGAATTGTACATTTTCTTAGTTCTGTGTTTCAATTATGTAAGACATGGACAACTCTAAGATTTTGTAGAATAAATAGAATTAAAATAAAAGGTTTTGACTCAATATTATTATTGAACTTCACGAATTTTTGAGATTTTATTTTCATCAATTTTCAATACACTCACCTCTATTCCATGCTTGCTCACCATACAACTTCTCACTTCTAGCTCAACATTCACAAAGTCAGTCACCTGCAACCGCTTCGGAATTGATTTCTGCAGTATTTACCTCCTCCTGTTGATATTCTGTGTGTCCCTGTTTTAGAACACTTGGCTGAAAAATATCAAAAGATAAGAATGTTAGGCTTAACATGCCATTGATCAAAGTGAAATGCACCCAAGTATGTTAATAGCAATAGCAAGTACCCTTTCCACCTGCAGGACAGCATCACATATATTTAAAAAATCATTGATAATTATTTTCTTGACGTAGAATATTTATAAATGCTCTTTAAATAGCTAGGATTGCATTCTATAAGCATAAAATTTGATTGTTCTTGATAGTAACATATTATTTTTCCTGCATTTTATAAACATTTTTTCAAGTAACTCTATGTTCTCTTTTTGGCAGTTAGCCTCTAGAAGACTCCCCCAAATGCCGACAGTGTCCCTGTCAGGACCAGCACAGGGGCTGGGAGCTGGAACTTAATCCCAAACTCCAATATGGGTAGCATGAATGCAGCCTTCATCACTGACTCTCACAGTCAGCCCTGGCAGGATGCCGTCACTAGCCACCACTTGAAAGCAAAAGGTGTGAGAGGAAACATGTTAGCCCCTATAGATTTTCCCTGCCTTGTGGCAGCTAATCGAGAGCACACAGAATGTGTAGGAATGAAATGGTCACCTTGGAACAAGAGGGTTCTGTTTTTACCCTATCTTTATATGCCCATGGATAAGATGTCTTGCCATCTTCTTGCATTTCACATGTTGAATATTATGACTAGTGGCAAATTAAGCCTGTGAATGTGGAATGCAGAAAAGCCGTGACTTCATAAATGCTGTTGAAGGGAGGCAGGTGTTTTAGGAGAAGCGGGGTAGTGAAGGATATGGGATCGTTTCGAACTATACCTATAGAATGAAAAAAAAATCCTTTACTGAAAAAATCATGTATGATTTAAAAATAAGTCATTTTGCATATAATTCTTATCGTTTAGTACCCATTAAATCAAATAATATAAAACACACTCAAGCAATTTCTTCATCTGTAAGTGAACAATAATTAGGGACCTTAAGGACTATTATAGGCAGTTTCTGTAAATTTTATATTATTTTCATCACTTTTCCATTTTTATTACAAAGGTAGAAAGAAATAGCCATTTTCTATCCATTGTTTCACTCCCTCAAATGCCGTAATACCTAACCAGGACAAGTTGAAATCTGAAGCCAGAAACTGCAGCGAAGTCTCCTATTGATGGCAGGAACTCATTTCTTGTATTAACATCTGGTGTATGTCAAGATGCACAAGAATAGGAATGGATCAGGAGTGGAATAATAAAGCAGTCACAGGCACTGTGACATAAGATGCAATCTCCCAAGTGGAGCTCTAATCCACAGCAGCACAACACACACCCCTTATGTCAGCACTGATTTCAGAGCACTGAAAGAGTTTTCTTTACAAGCTACAAGAAATGTGTTTATAGACCTTTTAAAAAGTGTGCTGCACATACTGCTGCTAAATGCCTGAGTGTGCATTGATGTTTGATCTTCATTCTTTCAGGCACACACCCCTCATTTAAGTAGTTGATCTGTCCATTCATTGTCTAGGAGGTCATCATTTGTCTTGTCTATTACTATGACAATGCTTTGATAATTTCTGTTCCTCTCTCCATGTCTCACATATGAATATTTCTTAAAGATCATTCATGAAATTGTTCTTAGTTGCAAAACGCAGTCTTGTTATTCACCAGCTGTGTTTGCTGTTCTGGGAAAAAGTGATCACTGCTTTTTTATCACTAAAGTAAACAATCACTATCTCGCAGTGGAATATTGGATAACAGTCCTTTCATGAGAACTCACTTGACAGGGGGATATTGATTTCATTCTGCTGAAAGGTGGAACCAGTGTGGTGGGAAAGGTATAAGGAAATCAGCATGCTACTCATGGATCATTCACCTAGGATACACACAAGCCTGCAAATCTTGCCACCTCTCTGTAACGTCATCGTCTTCTGGAGATACACAGAATATCTGTGTAGAACATAACATCTGCAGGTTTGTCATGAAAGTCATGGTCAAAAGAGACTGGAAGCTGCAATTATGCTCAAATTTTATAATGCGTCTCACCTCAGGTAGAAAATCTGCCTCTTCTGCTTCTTTTATTACACACCCGAATATCTCTGCCTTCATTTGTCAGTACTCCTCAGGAAGAGTTATAATCTAGCCTCCGCTAAATGAAGTTACCGGAGCTTCCTGTCCTCCTCAGAGTCACCAACCCATGCTCTTCCGATATGCCCGTGCATCTCTGATTCCATCAAATTCCTGGAAGGGATCAAGCTACTGGCAAGACAGAAGAAGATGTGTGGAAGCAACAGTGGCTAGGGCCAGTTACCATGACGCATGAACCACTCAGTTCAGTATGGAAAACATAGTCCCTGGAGGCCTCCTCTGTGTAAGTAACACATGCAGGAGTGAGAGACAGTCATTCTTCCCAAACACACAGAGTCCACATTCGTGAGGACATGCTCTGGCTTAAAAATGCTTTGGGAATGATGAAAGTGTGTTTCACTTAATAAAAAATCATTCTTGGTGTAGCTATTTTTGGTATAACTATATTTGGAAAGTAAATATTATATAAAAAAAAAACTTGAATGTAGATTTAAAAAAAAAAAAAAGGTTTGTACCAGAATTACTTAACAACTGCTCCTGTTTACCATGAACATTTGAAGTTCTCTCAAACAGTGGCAGGAGTAACAAATGCCAGTATAGAAATAGAAATGCATAGTGTTAACCAGGTTATATTTCAATAAATTTTATGAAGCTTAACTTTAAAATCCTAATCACCATATCTAAAGCATATTTTATTCATCTTTGAGTTACATGTTACAAAGAGCAATCTTTCATGACATTACTCAAAGCATTGTTGCCACTGAGGCATCCGTTTTGCCAGCTGGAGTGCCCACTGTCACCGATCCTGAGAACCCACCCCACAGAAGAAGAGTGGTCAGTTGAGTGGACCTGCTTCCCAATGACGTTGTCCCTGGGTTTGCTTTATTAGCATTCTCTGCTGGATCCAATCATCAGAAAGTTTCTAGCAGAGTTCCAACACGTCACATCAGGTACCGCTGAGCTCCCTTGTTAATCTCTCTGCATTTTCTGCAGTAGATTTGGAATCTCACACCTCAGATTTGTGCTGCTTTTTCACATGAAGTGGAGTGATTTCAGGAGGTGTGCGAAGAGTTGAAGGCTTAAGTGAAATCCTATAGAGGGTCAGGAGAAGGCTGTCCCTGTATGACCCTGTAATTGCCCTTTCTGTGACTTTAGATTTGAACTCAGTCATGACTTACTGGCTGCCGCCCACTGTGGTCTATAGGTAAACCACAAGAGAGGGCACGGTGAGCACCAGGTTTCTTCCCAGAGCAAAGAATCATGAAAAGATTGCTTGTTACATGAGAATGGTAGGGTGGCCATGCTACAATAGCGTCTGGAACCCAATTCCTGGTTCAGAAGTGGCTTCACCTTCTTCCTAAACAGCTTACACAAGAAAGTTACCCAAAAGTGCTGAGTTCCTCTCCTCTATACAAAGTGAAAAAATATATGTTCTGTTCCCTGAAGCATTAAATGGTAAGATGAGGCAGTGTAATTCACAAACTGATTACGGGGAGGCCTCATCATAACTGTCACAATTATGTTTGGGAATTTGAAGGAAGTTTGTACAGACTCAGTTGCTACTGTCATGAAGGAGATACCAGTGGGAAGGAAAGAAAAAAAAATCACAGAATGAGATCTTTTAGACACTCATGAGAATCAAGTCCATAAAACTCTACAACTTGAGGAGCTAAAACAATCCCGCCCCTTTGTCCTTACAATCATGATTTCTTTCTGTTGATGACAAAGCAATACTCCTGACATGCTACAGATCCATCCAAATCCATCTGCAGTCTCCCTGAGAACTTACCAGGAAGCACATGAGGTGTAACCGTGTGAGGGCTCTGCTGTTCCTCTTCTTCCCTTCAGGCAGTGGTGCCTCCCATCTTTGACTCTGGAGTGAAGAAGAGACAGACTCACAACATGTCCTCCTCCTACAGGTGCTCACAGGGGTATTTATCATAGAAAGAAGCTGCCAGGTTTCCACCAGCAAGGTCAAGGTCTGAAGTTGCTGCCTCATTATTTACACTTGGAAGACCCTGGGGTCTCAGTGCCCAGAGCTCCTCATTAGCCAGTAGGTCCAGAGAGTCCCAGTCTCTGAGGACTGGCTGATAGTACTGGAAGAGGGAATGTAGAAAGCCATTGTCCCTGGGACCTAGACACAAGGCAATTCATCTGTGCTCCTTTGCTGCTGATCGTTAAGTGCAACATCTCGACTTAAACTCAGACTTTGGATTTCAGTTTCAAATGAACATGGGACTCATGTGTGTGTGTGTGTGTGTGTGTGTGTGTGAATGCATTTGATCAATCATGAAATCAAGAGAGAATTATGTTCTATCAGAAGAACACAACAACATTTTCAATTTCTCTAATTTCACCAGACTCAACACACAGCTTTTGTTTTGTTTTGTTTTGTTTTTAAAGCACTTCTTTGTATTAGAAATTGATGTCTGGGCAACATATGGCTTGTTAATAATGTGAATGAATTTCCACTTATAAGTTGTGTGTATTAACAAGCTGTTGACTTAAGTATTTACATTTAACTTGAATCCATGCTATCGTAGTAGTATGTGATCATTTTAAAAGTTTGTAGACTAGAACCAAGCCCGGGCCGGGAAGAGGGGCGGGGCCGGTGCGCGGGGACGTGACCCCCGGCAGATGGCGGCCTGGGTCCTCAAGCCCGATCAAGCCTGTCTCCCAGAATGCAACCAGCAGCTTTCACGCCCACTCGGAAGGCTGCTTCGGGGAGGCTGGACCCCCCACGCGTGGCCCTTTTCTGGCCTAGCGTGGTAACCCAGGTACAGCGACCAGACCCCCGGGCCAGTGGCGCTAGGGGCGTGGCTAGACCCAAGCCCGGGCCGGGAAGAGGGGCGGGGCCGGTGCACGGGGACGTGACCCCTGCAGATGGCGGCCGGGGTCCTCAAGCCCGATCAAGCCTGTCTCCCAGAATGCAACCAGCAGCCTTCACGCCCACTCGGAAGGCTGCTTCGGGGAGGCTGGACCCCCCAGCGTGGCCCTTTTCGGGCCTAGCGTGGTAAGCCAGGTACAGCGACCAGACCCCCGGGCCAGTGGCGCTAGGGGCGTGGCTAGACCCAAGCCCGGGCCGGGAAGAGGGGCGGGGCCGGCACGCGCAGGGACGTGACCCCTGGCAGATGGCGGCCGGGGTCCTCAAGCCCGATCAAGCCTGTCTCCCGGAATGCAACCAGCAGCCTTCACGCCCACTCGGAAGGCTGCTTCAGGGAGGCTGGAACCTCCAAGCGTGGCCCTTTTATGGCCTAGCGTGGTAACCCAGGTACAGGGACCAGACCTCCGGGCCAGTGGCGCTAGGGGCGAGGCTAGACCCAAGCCCGGGCCGGGAAGAGGGCGGGGCCGGCGCGCGGGGACGTGACCCCCAGCAGATGGCGGCCGGGGTCCTCAAGCCCGATCAAGCCTGTCTCCCAGAATGCAACCAGCAGCCTTCACGCCCACTCGGAAGGCTGCTTCGGGGAGGCTGGACCCCCCACGCGTGGCCCTTTTTGGGCCTAGCGTGGTAACCCAGGTACAGCGACCCGACCCCCCGGGCCAGTGGCGCTAGGGGCGTGGCTGGACCCAAGCCCGGGCCGGGAAGAGGGGCGGGGCCGGTGCGCGGGGATGTGACCCCCAGCAGATGGCGGCCGGGGTCCTCAAGCCCGATCAAGCCTGTCTCCCAGAATGCAACCAGCAGCCTTCACGCCCACTCGGAAGGCTGATTCAGAGAGGCTGGACCACCCACGCTTGGCCCTTTTCGGGAATAGCGTGGTAACCCAGGTACAGCGACCAGACCCCCGGGCCAGTGGCGCTAGGGGCGTGGCAAGACCCAAGCCCGGGCCGGGAAGAGGGGCGGGGCCGGCGTGCGGGGACGTGACCCCCGGCAGATGGCGGCCGGGGTCCTCAAGCCCGATCAAGCCCATCTCCCGGAATGCAACTAGCAGCCTTCACGCCCACTCAGAAGGCTGCTTCAGGGAGGCTGGACCACCCAAGCGTGGCCCTTTTCGGGCCTAGCGTGGTAACCCAGGTACAGCGACCAGACCCCCGGGCCAGTGGCGCTAGGGGCGTGGCTAGACCCAAGCCCGGGCCGGGAAGAGGGGCGGGGTGGCGTGTGGGGATGTGACCCCTGTCAGATGGCGGCCGGGGTCCTCAAGCCCGATCAAGCCTGTCTCCCAGAATGCAACCAGCAGCCTTCACGCCCACTCAGAAGGCTGCTTCGGGGAGGCTGGACCCCCCAAGCGTGGCCCTTTTCGGGCCTAGCGTGGTAACCCAGGTACAGCGACCAGACCCCCGGGCCAGTGGCGCTAGGGGCGTGGCTAGACCCAAGCCCGGGCCAGGAAAAAGGGCATTGCTGGCGTGCGGGGATGTGATCCCCAGCAGATGGCGGCCTTGTCCTCAAGCCCGATCAGGCCTATCTCCCAGAATGCAACCAGCACCTTCACGCCCACTCGGAAGGCTGCTTCAGGGAGACTGGACCCACCATGCGTGGCCCTTTTCTGGCCTAGCGTGGTAAGCCAGGTACAGCGACCAGACCCCCGGGCCAGTGGCGCTAGGGGCGTGGCTAGACCCAAGCCCGGGCCGGGAAGAGGGGCAGGGCCGGTGCGCGGGGACGTGACCCCTGGCAGATGGCGGCCGGGGTCCTCAAGCCCGATCAAGCCTGTCTCCCAGAATGCAACCAGCAGCCTTCACGCCCACTCGGAAGGCTGCTTCGGGGAGGCTGGATCCACACACGAGGCCCTTTTCGGGCCTAGCGTTGTAACCCAGGTACAGCGACCCTACCCCAGGTCCTTTGGCGCTAGGGGCGTGGCTAGACCCAAGCCCGGGCCGGGAAGAAGGGCGGGGCCGGTGCGCGGGGACGTGACCCCCAGCAGATGGCGGCCAGGGTCCTCAAGCCCGATCAAGCCTGTCTCCCAGAATGCAACCAGCAGCCTTCACGCCCACTCAGAAGGCTGCTTCGGGGAGGCTGGACCCACCAAGGGTGGCCCTTTTCGGGCCTAGTGTGGTAAGCCAGGTACAGGGACCAGACCCCCGGACCAGTGGCGCTAGGGGCGTGGCTAGACCCAAGCCCGGGCCGGGAAGAGGGGCGGGGCCGGCGCACGGGGACGTGACCCCTGGCAGATGGCGGCCGGGGTCCTCAAGCCCGATCAAGCCTGTCTCCCAGAATGCAACCAGCAGCCTTCACGCCCACTCAGAAGGCTGCTTCAGGGAGACTGGACCCACCACGCGTGGCCCTTTTCGGGCCTAGCGTGGTAACCCAGGTACAGCGACCAGACTCCCGGGCCAGTGGCACTTGGGACGTGGCTAGACCCAAGCCCGGGCCGGGAAGAGGGGCGGGGCCGGCGTGCGGGGACGTGACCCCTGGCAGATGGCGGCCAGGGTCCTCAAGCCCGATCAAGCCTGTCTCCCAGAATGCAACCAGCAGCCTTCACGCCCACTCGGAAGGCTGATTCAGAGAGGCTGGACCCACAAAGCGTGGCCCTTTTCGGGCCTAGCGTGGTAACCCAGGTACAGCGACCAGACCCCCGGGCCAGTGGCGCTAGGGGCGTGGCTAGACCCAAGCCCAGGCCGGGAAGAGGGGCGTGACGGTGCGCGGGGACGTGACCCCCGGCAGATGGCGGCCGGGGTCCTCAAGCCCGATCAAGCCTGTCTCCCGGAATGCAACCAGCAGCCTTCACGCCCACTCAGAAGGCTGCTTCGGGGAGGCTGGACCCCCCACGCGTGGCCCTTTTCAGGAATAGCGTGGTAACCCAGGTACAGCGACCAGACCCCCGGGCCAGTGGCGCTAGGGGCGTGGCTGGACCCAAGCCCGGGCCGGGAAGAGGGGCGGGGCCGGCGCAAGGGGACGTGACCCCCAGCAGATGGCGGCCGGGGTCCTCAAGCCCGATCAAGCCTGTCTCCCGGAATGCAACCAGCAGCCTTCACGCCCACTCGGAAGGCTGCTTCAGGGAGGCTGGACCCACCACACGTGGCACTTTTCGGGCCTAGCGTGGTAACCCAGGTACAGCGACCAGACCCCCGGGCCAGTGGCGCTGGGGGCGTGGCTAGACCCAAGCCCGGGCCGGGAAGAGGGGCGGGGCCGGCGCGCGGGGATGTGACCCCCAGCAGATGGTGGCCGGTGTCCTCAAGCCCGATCAAGCCTGTCTCCCGGAATGCAACCAGCAGCCTTCACCCCCACTCGGAAGGCTGCTTCGGGGAGGCTGGATCCACACACGAGGCCCTTTTCGGGCCTAGCGTGGTAACCCAGGTACAGCGACCCTACCCCTGGTCCTTTGGCGCTAGGGGCGTGGCTAGACCCAAGCCTGGGCCGGGAAGAGGGGCGGGGCCGCTGCGCAGGGACTTGACCCCCGGCAGATGGCGGCCGGGATCCTCAAGCCCGATCAAGCCTGTATCCCAGAATGCAAACAGCAGCCTTCACGCCCACTCAGAAGGCTGCTTCGGAGAGGCTGGACCCCCACACGTGGCCCTTTTCTGGCCTAGTGTGGTAACCCAGGAACAGGGACCAGACCCCCGGGCCAGTGGCGCTAGGGGCGTGGCTAGACCCAAGCCCGGGCCGGGAAGAGGGGCGGGGCCGGTGCGCGGGGACGTGACCCCCGGCAGATGGCGGCCGGGGTCCTCAAGCCCGATCAAGCCTGTCTCCCAGAATGCAACCAGCAGCCTTCACGCCCACTCGGAAGGCTGCTTCGGGGAGGCTGGACCCCCACGCGTGGCCCTTTTCGGGCCTAGCGTGGTAACCCAGGTACAGCGACCAGACCCCCGGGCCAGTGGCGCTTGGGGCGTGGCTAGACCCAAGCCCGGGCCGGGAAGAGGGGCGGGGCCGGTGCGCGGGACGTGACCCCCGGCAGATGGCGGCCGGGGTCCTCAAGCCCGATCAAGCCTGTCTCCCGGAATGCAACCAGCAGCCTTCACGCCCACTCAGAAGGCTGCTTCGGGGAGGCTGGACCCCCCACGCATGGCCCTTTTCGGGCCTAGCGTGGTAACCCAGGTACAGGGACCAGACCCCCGTACCTGTGGTGCTAGGGGCGTGGCTAGACCCAAGCCCGGGCCGGGAAGAGGGGCGGGGCCGGTGCGCGGGGACGTGACCCCCGGCAGATGGCGGCCGGGGTCCTCAAGCCCGATCAAGCCTGTCTCCCGGAATGCAACCAGCAGCCTTCACGCCCACTCGGAAGGCTGCTTCGGGGAGGCTGGACCCCCCACGCGTGGCCCTTTTCGGGCCTAGCGTGGTAACCCAGGTACAGCGACCAGACCCCCGGGCCAGTGGCGCTAGGGGCGTGGCTAGACCCAAGCCCGGGCCGGGAAGAGGGGCGGGGCCGGTGCGCAGGGGACGTGACCCCGGCAGATGGCGGCCGGGGTCCTCAAGCCCGATCAAGCCTGTCTCCCGGAATGCAACCAGCAGCCTTCACGCCCACTCGAAGGCTGCTTCGGGGAGGCTGGACCCCCCACGCGTGGCCCTTTTCGGGCCTAGCGTGGTAACCCAGGTACAGCGACCAGACCCCCGGGCCAGTGGCGCTAGGGGCGTGGCTAGACGCAAGCCCGGGCCGGGAAGAGGGGCGGGGCCGGTGCGCGGGGACGTGACCCCCCCAGATGGCGGCCGGGGTCCTCAAGCCCGATCAAGCCTGTCTCCCGGAATGCAACCAGCAGCCTTCACGCCCACTCGGAAGGCTGCTTCGGGGAGGCTGGACCCACCACGCGTGGCCCTTTTCGGGCCTAGCGTGGTAAGCCAGGTACAGCGACCAGACCCCCGGGCCAGTGGCGCTAGGGGCGTGGCTAGACCCAAGCCCGGGCCGGGAAGAGGGGCGGGGCCGGTGCGCAGGGACGTGACCCCCAGCAGATGGCGGCCTTGTCCTCAAGCCCGATCAAGCCTGTCTCCCGGAATGCAACCAGCAGCCTTCACGCCCACTCGGAAGGCTGCTTCGGGGAGGCTGGACCCCCCACGCGTGGCCCTTTTCGGGCCTAGCGTGGTAACCCAGGTACAGCGACCAGACCCCCGGGCCAGTGGCGCTAGGGGCGTGGCTAGACCCAAGCCGGGCGGGAAGAGGGGCGGGGCCGGTGCGCGGGGACGTGACCCCCGGCAGATGGCGGCCGGGGTCCTCAAGCCCGATCAAGCCTGTCTCCCGGAATGCAACCAGCAGCCTTCACGCCCACTCGGAAGGCTGCTTCGGGGAGGCTGGACCCCCACGCGTGGCCCTTTTCGGGCCTAGCGTGGTAACCCAGGTACAGCGACCAGACCCCCGGGCCAGTGGCGCTAGGGGCGTGGCTAGACCCAAGCCCGGGCCGGGAAGAGGGGCGGGGCCGGTGCGCGGGGACGTGACCCCCGGCAGATGGCGGCCGGGGTCCTCAAGCCCGATCAAGCCTGTCTCCCGGAATGCAACCAGCAGCCTTCACGCCCACTCGGAAGGCTGCTTCGGAGAGGCTGGACCCCCCACGCGTGGCCCTTTTCGGGCCTAGCGTGGTAACCCAGGTACAGCGACCAGACCCCCGGGCCAGTGGCGCTAGGGGCGTGGCTAGACCCAAGCCCAGGCCGGGAAGAGGGGCGGGGCCGGTGCGCGGGGACGTGACCCCCGGCAGATGGCGGCCGGGGTCCTCAAGCCCGATCAAGCCTGTCTCCCGGAATGCAACCAGCAGCCTTCACGCCCACTCAGAAGGCTGCTTCAGGGAGGCTGGACCACCCACGCGTGGCCCTTTTCGGGCCTAGCGTGGTAACCCAGGTACAGCGACCAGACCCCCGGGCCAGTGGCGCTAGGGGCGTGGCTAGACCCAAGCCCGGGCCGGGAAGAGGGGCGGGGTGGCGTGTGGGGACGTGACCCCTGTCAGATGGCGGCCGGGGTCCTCAAGCCCGATCAAGCCTGTCTCCCAGAATGCAACCAGCAGCCTTCACGCCCACTCGGAAGGCTGCTTCGGGCAGGCTGGACCCCCCACGCGTGGCCCTTTTCGGGCCTAGCGTGGTAACCCAGGTACAGCGACCAGACCCCCGGGCCAGTGGCGCTAGGGGCGTGGCTAGACCCAAGCCCGGGCCGGGAAAAAGGGCGGGGCCGTGGCGGGGACGTGACCCCAGCAGATGGCAGCCGGGGTCCTCAAGCCCGATCAAGCCTGTCTCCCAGAATGCAACCAGCAGCCTTCACGCCCACTCGGAAGGCTGCTTCGGGGAGGCTGGACCCACCAAGCGTGGCCCTTTTCGGGCCTAGCGTGGTAACCCAGGTACAGGGACCAGACCCCCGGGCCAGTGGCGCTAGGGGCGTGGCTAGACCCAAGCCCGGGCCGGGAAGAGGGGCGGGGCCGGTGCGCGGGGACGTGACCCCGGCAGATGGCGGCCGGGGTCCTCAAGCCCGATCAAGCCTGTCTCCCGGAATGCAACCAGCAGCCTTCACGCCCACTCGGAAGGCTGCTTCGGGGAGGCTGGACCCCCACACGTGGCCCTTTTCGGGCCTAGCGTGGTAACCCAGGTACAGGGACCAGACCTCCGGGCCAGTGGCGCTAGGGGCGTGGCTAGACCCAAGCCCGGGCCGGGAAGAGGGGCGGGGCCGGTGCGCGGGGACGTGACCCCCAGCAGATGGCGGCCGGGGTCCTCAAGCCCGATCAAGCCTGTCTCCCGGAATGCAACCAGCAGCCTTCACGCCCACTCAGAAGGCTGCTTCAGGGAGGCTGGACCCCCCACGCATGGCCCTTTTCGGGCCTAGCGTGGTAACCCAGGTACAGCGACCAGACCCCCGGGCCAGTGGCGCTAGGGGCGTGGCTAGACCCAAGCCCGGGCCGGGAAGAGGGGCGGGGCCGGTGCGCGGGGACGTGACCCCCGGCAGATGGCGGCCGGGGTCCTCAAGCCCGATCAAGCCTGTCTCCCAGAATGCAACCAGCAGCCTTCACGCCCACTCGGAAGGCTGCTTCGGGGAGGCTGGACCCCCCACGCGTGGCCCTTTTCGGGCCTAGCGTGGTAACCCAGGTACAGCGACCAGACCCCCGGGCCAGTGGCGCTAGGGGCGTGGCTAGACCCAAGCCCGGGCCGGGAAGAGGGGCGGGGCCGGCGCATGGGGACGTTACCCCTGGCAGATGGCGGCCGGGGTCCTCAAGCCCGATCAAGCCTGTCTCCCGGAATGCAACCAGCAGCCTTCACGCCCACTCGGAAGGCTGCTTCAGGGAGGCTGGACCCCCCACGCGTGGCCCTTTTCGGGCCTAGCGTGGTAACCCAGGTACAGCGACCAGACCCCCGGGCCAGTGGCGCTAGGGGCGTGGCTAGACCCAAGCCCGGGCCGGGAAGAGGGGCGGGGCCGGTGCGCAGGGACGTGACCCCCGGCAGATGGCGGCCGGGGTCCTCAAGCCCGATCAAGCCTGTCTCCCGGAATGCAACCAGCAGCCTTCACGCCCACTCGGAAGGCTGCTTCGGGGAGGCTGGACCCCCCACGCGTGGCCCTTTTCGGGCCTAGCGTGGTAACCCAGGTACAGCGACCAGACCCCCGGGCCAGTGGCGCTAGGGGCGTGGCTAGACCCAAGCCCGGGCCGGGAAGAGGGGCGGGGCCGGTGCGCGGGGACGTGACCCCCAGCAGATGGCGGCCGGGGTCCTCAAGCCCGATCAAGCCTGTCTCCCGGAATGCAACCAGCAGCCTTCACGCCCACTCGGAAGGCTGCTTCGGGGAGGCTGGACCCCCCACGCGTGGCCCTTTTCGGGCCTAGCGTGGTAAGCCAGGTACAGCGACCAGACCCCCGGGCCAGTGGCGCTAGGGGCGTGGCTAGACCCAAGCCCGGGCCGGGAAGAGGGGCGGGGCGTGCGCGGGGACGTGACCCCAGGCAGATGGCGGCCGGGGTCCTCAAGCCCGATCAAGCCTGTCTCCCGGAATGCAACCAGCAGCCTTCACGCCCACTCGGAAGGCTGCTTCGGGGAGGCTGGACCCCCCACGCGTGGCCCTTTTCGGGCCTAGCGTGGTAACCCAGGTACAGCGACCAGACCCCCGGGCCAGTGGCGCTAGGGGCGTGGCTAGACCCAAGCCCGGGCCGGGAAGAGGGGCGGGGCCGGTGCGCGGGGACGTGACCACCGGCAGGTGGCGGCCGGGGTCCTCAAGCCCGATCAAGCCTGTCTCCCGGAATGCAACCAGCAGCCTTCACGCCCACTCGGAAGGCTGCTTCGGGGAGGCTGGACCCCCCACGCGTGGCCCTTTTCGGGCCTAGCGTGGTAACCCAGGTACAGCGACCAGACCCCGGGCCAGTGGCGCTAGGGGCGTGGCTAGACCCAAGCCCGGGCCGGGAAGAGGGGCGGGGCCGGTGCGCGGGGACGTGACCCCCAGCAGATGGCGGCCGGGGTCCTCAAGCCCGATCAAGCCTGTCTCCCAGAATGCAACCAGCAGCCTTCACGCCCACTCGGAAGGCTGCTTCGGGGAGGCTGGACCCCCCACGCGTGGCCCTTTTCGGGCCTAGCGTGGTAACCCAGGTACAGCGACCAGACCCCCGGGCCAGTGGCGCTAGGGGCGTGGCTAGACCCAAGCCCGGGCCGGGAAGAGGGGCGGGGCCGGTGCGCGGGGACGTGACCCCCGGCAGATGGCGGCCGGGGTCCTCAAGCCCGATCAAGCCTGTCTCCCGGAATGCAACCAGCAGCCTTCACGCCCACTCGGAAGGCTGCTTCGGGGAGGCTGGACCCCCCACGCGTGGCCCTTTTCGGGCCTAGCGTGGTAACCCAGGTACAGCGACCAGACCCCCGGGCCAGTGGCGCTAGGGGCGTGGCTAGACCCAAGCCTGGGCCGGGAAGAGGGGCGGGGCCGGTGCGCAGGGACGTGACCCCGGCAGATGGCGGCCGGGGTCCTCAAGCCCGATCAAGCCTGTCTCCCGGAATGCAACCAGCAGCCTTCACGCCCACTCGGAAGGCTGCTTCGGGGAGGCTGGACCCCCCACGCGTGGCCCTTTTCGGGCCTAGCGTGGTAACCCAGGTACAGCGACCAGACCCCCGGGCCAGTGGCGCTAGGGGCGTGGCTAGACCCAAGCCCGGGCCGGGAAGAGGGGCGGGGCCGGTGCGCGGGACGTGACCCCCAGCAGATGGCGGCCGGGTCCTCAAGCCCGATCAAGCCTGTCTCCCGGAATGCAACCAGCAGCCTTCACGCCCACTCGGAAGGCTGCTTTGGAAGGGCTGGAACCCCCACGCGTGGCCCTTTTCGGGCCTAGCGTGGTAACCCAGGTACAGCGACCAGACCCCCGGGCCAGTGGCGCTAGGGGCGTGGCTAGACCCAAGCCCGGGCCGGGAAGAGGGGCGGGGCCGGTGCGCGGGGACGTGACCCCTGGCAGATGGCGGCCGGGGTCCTCAAGCCCGATCAAGCCTGTCTCCCGGAATGCAACCAGCAGCCTTCACGCCCACTCGGAAGGCTGCTTCGGGGAGGCTGGACCCCCACGCGTGGCCCTTTTCGGGCCTAGCGTGGTAACCCAGGTACAGCGACCAGACCCCCGGGCCAGTGGCGCTAGGGGCGTGGCTAGACCCAAGCCCGGGCCGGGAAGAGGGGCGGGGCCGGTGCGCGGGGACGTGACCCCCAGCAGATGGCGGCCGGGGTCCTCAAGCCCGATCAAGCCTGTCTCCCGGAATGCAACCAGCAGCCTCCACGCCCACTCGGAAGGCTGCTTCGGGGAGGCTGGACCCCCCACGCGTGGCCCTTTTCGGGCCTAGCGTGGTAACCCAGGTACAGCGACCAGACCCCCGGGCCAGTGGCGCTAGGGGCGTGGCTAGACCCAAGCCCGGGCCGGGAAGAGGGGCGGGGCCGGTGCGCGGGGACGTGACCCCCGGCAGATGGCGGCCGGGGTCCTCAAGCCCGATCAAGCCTGTCTCCCGGAATGCAACCAGCAGCCTTCACGCCCACTCGGAAGGCTGCTTCGGGAGGCTGGACCCCCCACGCGTGGCCCTTTTCGGGCCTAGCGTGGTAACCCAGGTACAGCGACCAGACCCCCGGGCCAGTGGCGCTAGGGGCGTGGCTAGACCCAAGCCCGGGCCGGGAAGAGGGGCGGGGCCGGTGCGCGGGGACGTGACCCCCGGCAGATGGCGGCCGGGGTCCTCAAGCCCGATCAAGCCTGTCTCCCGGAATGCAACCAGCAGCCTTCACGCCCACTCGGAAGGCTGCTTCGGGGAGGCTGGACCCCCCACGCGTGGCCCTTTTCGGGCCTAGCGTGGTAACCCAGGTACAGCGACCAGACCCCCGGGCCAGTGGCGCTAGGGGCGTGGCTAGACCCAAGCCCGGGCCGGGAAGAGGGGCGGGGCCGGTGCGCGGGGACGTGACCCCCGGCAGATGGCGGCCGGGGTCCTCAAGCCCGATCAAGCCTGTCTCCCGGAATGCAACCAGCAGCCTTCACGCCCACTCGGAAGGCTGCTTCGGGGAGGCTGGACCCCCCACGCGTGGCCCTTTTCGGGCCTAGCGTGGTAACCCAGGTACAGCGACCAGACCCCCGGGCCAGTGGCGCTAGGGGCGTGGCTAGACCCAAGCCCGGGCCGGGAAGAGGGGCGGGGCCGGTGCGCGGGGACGTGACCCCCGGCAGATGGCGGCCGGGGTCCTCAAGCCCGATCAAGCCTGTCTCCCGGAATGCAACCAGCAGCCTTCACGCCCACTCGGAAGGCTGCTTCGGGGAGGCTGGACCCCCCACGCGTGGCCCTTTTCGGGCCTAGCGTGGTAACCCAGGTACAGCGACCAGACCCCCGGGCCAGTGGCGCTAGGGGCGTGGCTAGACCCAAGCCCGGGCCGGGAAGAGGGGCGGGGCCGGTGCGCGGGGACGTGACCCCCAGGCAGATGGCGGCCGGGGTCCTCAAGCCCGATCAAGCCTGTCTCCCGGAATGCAACCAGCAGCCTTCACGCCCACTCGGAAGGCTGCTTCGGGGAGGCTGGACCCCCCACGCGTGGCCCTTTTCGGGCCTAGCGTGGTAACCCAGGTACAGCGACCAGACCCCCGGGCCAGTGGCGCTAGGGGCGTGGCTAGACCCAAGCCCGGGCCGGGAAGAGGGGCGGGGCCGGTGCGCGGGGACGTGACCCCCAGGCAGATGGCGGCCGGGGTCCTCAAGCCCGATCAAGCCTGTCTCCCGGAATGCAACCAGCAGCCTTCACGCCCACTCGGAAGGCTGCTTCGGGGAGGCTGGACCCCCACGCGTGGCCCTTTTCGGGCCTAGCGTGGTAACCCAGGTACAGCGACCAGACCCCCGGGCCAGTGGCGCTAGGGGCGTGGCTAGACCCAAGCCCGGGCCGGGAAGAGGGGCGGGGCCGGTGCGCGGGGACGTGACCCCCAGGCAGATGGCGGCCGGGGTCCTCAAGCCCGATCAAGCCTGTCTCCCGGAATGCAACCAGCAGCCTTCACGCCCACTCGGAAGGCTGCTTCGGGGAGGCTGGACCCCCCACGCGTGGCCCTTTTCGGGCCTAGCGTGGTAACCCAGGTACAGCGACCAGACCCCCGGGCCAGTGGCGCTAGGGGCGTGGCTAGACCCAAGCCCGGGCCGGGAAGAGGGGCGGGGCCGGTGCGCGGGGACGTGACCCCAGCAGATGGCGGCCGGGGTCCTCAAGCCCGATCAAGCCTGTCTCCCGGAATGCAACCAGCAGCCTTCACGCCCACTCGGAAGGCTGCTTCGGGGAGGCTGGACCCCCACGCGTGGCCCTTTTCGGGCCTAGCGTGGTAACCCAGGTACAGCGACCAGACCCCCGGGCCAGTGGCGCTAGGGGCGTGGCTAGACCCAAGCCCGGGCCGGGAAGAGGGGCGGGGCCGGTGCGCGGGGACGTGACCCCCGGCAGATGGCGGCCGGGGTCCTCAAGCCCGATCAAGCCTGTCTCCCGGAATGCAACCAGCAGCCTTCACGCCCACTCGGAAGGCTGCTTCGGGGAGGCTGGACCCCCACGCGTGGCCCTTTTCGGGCCTAGCGTGGTAACCCAGGTACAGCGACCAGACCCCCGGGCCAGTGGCGCTAGGGGCGTGGCTAGACCCAAGCCCGGGCCGGGAAGAGGGGCGGGGCCGGTGCGCGGGGACGTGACCCCCGGCAGATGGCGGCCGGGGTCCTCAAGCCCGATCAAGCCTGTCTCCCGGAATGCAACCAGCAGCCTTCACGCCCACTCGGAAGGCTGCTTCGGGGAGGCTGGACCCCCCACGCGTGGCCCTTTTCGGGCCTAGCGTGGTAACCCAGGTACAGCGACCAGACCCCCGGGCCAGTGGCGCTAGGGGCGTGGCTAGACCCAAGCCCGGGCCGGGAAGAGGGGCGGGGCCGGTGCGCGGGGACGTGACCCCCGGCAGATGGCGGCCGGGGTCCTCAAGCCCCATCAAGCCTGTCTCCCAGAATGCAACCAGCAGCCTTCACGCCCACTCGGAAGGCTGATTCAGAGAGGCGTGGCTAGACCCAAGCCCGGGCCGGGAAGAGGGTTGGGACCGGCGCGCGGGGATGTGACCCCTGGCAGATGGTGGCCGGGGTCCTCAAGCCCGATCAAGCCTGTCTCCCGGAATGCAACCAGCAGCCTTCACCCCCACTCGGAAGGCTGCTTCGGGGAGGCTGGATCCACACACGAGGCCCTTTTCGGGCCTAGCGTGGTAACCCAGGTACAGCGACCAGACCCCGGGCCAGTGGCGCTAGGGGCGTGGCTAGACCCAAGCCCGGGCCGGGAAGAGGGGCGGGGCCGGTGCGCGGGGACGTGACCCCCGGCAGATGGCGGCCGGGGTCCTCAAGCCCGATCAAGCCTGTCTCCCGGAATGCAACCAGCAGCCTTCACGCCCACTCGGAAGGCTGCTTCGGGGAGGCTGGACCCCCCACGCGTGGCCCTTTTCGGGCCTAGCGTGGTAACCCAGGTACAGCGACCAGACCCCCGGGCCAGTGGCGCTAGGGGCGTGGCTAGACCCAAGCCCGGGCCGGGAAGAGGGGCGGGGCCGGTGCGCGGGGACGTGACCCCCGGCAGATGGCGGCCGGGGTCCTCAAGCCCGATCAAGCCTGTCTCCCGGAATGCAACCAGCAGCCTTCACGCCCACTCGGAAGGCTGCTTCGGGGAGGCTGGACCCCCCACGCGTGGCCCTTTTCGGGCCTAGCGTGGTAACCCAGGTACAGCGACCAGACCCCCGGGCCAGTGGCGCTAGGGGCGTGGCTAGACCCAAGCCCGGGCCGGGAAGAGGGGCGGGGCCGGTGCGCGGGGACGTGACCCCCGGCAGATGGCGGCCGGGGTCCTCAAGCCCGATCAAGCCTGTCTCCCGGAATGCAACCAGCAGCCTTCACGCCCACTCGGAAGGCTGCTTCGGGGAGGCTGGACCCCCCACGCGTGGCCCTTTTCGGGCCTAGCGTGGTAACCCAGGTACAGCGACCAGACCCCCGGGCCAGTGGCGCTAGGGGCGTGGCTAGACCCAAGCCCGGGCCGGGAAGAGGGGCGGGGCCGGTGCGCGGGGACGTGACCCCCGGCAGATGGCGGCCGGGGTCCTCAAGCCCGATCAAGCCTGTCTCCCGGAATGCAACCAGCAGCCTTCACGCCCACTCGGAAGGCTGCTTCGGGGAGGCTGGACCCCCCACGCGTGGCCCTTTTCGGGCCTAGCGTGGTAACCCAGGTACAGCGACCAGACCCCCGGGCCAGTGGCGCTAGGGGCGTGGCTAGACCCAAGCCCGGGCCGGGAAGAGGGGCGGGGCCGGTGCGCGGGGACGTGACCCCCAGGCAGATGGCGGCCGGGGTCCTCAAGCCCGATCAAGCCTGTCTCCCGGAATGCAACCAGCAGCCTTCACGCCCACTCGGAAGGCTGCTTCGGGGAGGCTGGACCCCCCACGCGTGGCCCTTTTCGGGCCTAGCGTGGTAACCCAGGTACAGCGACCAGACCCCCGGGCCAGTGGCGCTAGGGGCGTGGCTAGACCCAAGCCCGGGCCGGGAAGAGGGGCGGGGCCGGTGCGCAGGGGACGTGACCCCCAGCAGATGGCGGCCGGGGTCCTCAAGCCCGATCAAGCCTGTCTCCCGGAATGCAACCAGCAGCCTTCACGCCCACTCGGAAGGCTGCTTCGGGGAGGCTGGACCCCCCACGCGTGGCCCTTTTCGGGCCTAGCGTGGTAAGCCAGGTACAGCGACCAGACCCCCGGGCCAGTGGCGCTAGGGGCGTGGCTAGACCCAAGCCCGGGCCGGGAAGAGGGGCGGGGCCGGTGCGCGGGGACGTGACCCCCGGCAGATGGCGGCCGGGGTCCTCAAGCCCGATCAAGCCTGTCTCCCGGAATGCAACCAGCAGCCTTCACGCCCACTCGGAAGGCTGCTTCGGGGAGGCTGGACCCCCCACGCGTGGCCCTTTTCGGGCCTAGCGTGGTAACCCAGGTACAGCGACCAGACCCCCGGGCCAGTGGCGCTAGGGGCGTGGCTAGACCCAAGCCCGGGCCGGGAAAGAGGGGCAGGGGCGGTGCGCGGGGACGTGACCCCCAGCAGATGGCGGCCGGGTCCTCAAGCCCGATCAGGCCTATCTACCAGAATGCAACCAGCAGCCTTCACGCCCACTCGGAAGGCTGCTTCGGGAGGCTGGACCCCCCACGCGTGGCCCTTTTCGGGCCTAGCGTGGTAACCCAGGTACAGCGACCAGACCCCCGGGCCAGTGGCGCTAGGGGCGTGGCTAGACCCAAGCCCGGGCCGGGAAGAGGGGCGGGGCCGGTGCGCGGGGACGTGACCCCCGGCAGATGGCGGCCGGGGTCCTCAAGCCCGATCAAGCCTGTCTCCCGGAATGCAACCAGCAGCCTTCACGCCCACTCGGAAGGCTGCTTCGGGGAGGCTGGACCCCCCACGCGTGGCCCTTTTCGGGCCTAGCGTGGTAAGCCAGGTACAGCGACCAGACCCCCGGGCCAGTGGCGCTAGGGGCGTGGCTAGACCCAAGCCCGGGCCGGGAAGAGGGGCGGGGCCGGTGCGCAGGGGACGTGACCCCCAGCAGATGGCGGCCGGGGTCCTCAAGCCCGATCAAGCCTGTCTCCCGGAATGCAACCAGCAGCCTTCACGCCCACTCGGAAGGCTGCTTCGGGGAGGCTGGACCCCCCACGCGTGGCCCTTTTCGGGCCTAGCGTGGTAACCCAGGTACAGCGACCAGACCCCCGGGCCAGTGGCGCTAGGGGCGTGGCTAGACCCAAGCCCGGGCCGGGAAGAGGGGCGGGGCCGGTGCGCGGGGACGTGACCCCCAGGCAGATGGCGGCCGGGGTCCTCAAGCCCGATCAAGCCTGTCTCCCGGAATGCAACCAGCAGCCTTCACGCCCACTCGGAAGGCTGCTTCGGGGAGGCTGGACCCCCCACGCGTGGCCCTTTTCGGGCCTAGCGTGGTAACCAGGTACAGCGACCAGACCCCCGGGCCAGTGGCGCTAGGGGCGTGGCTAGACCCAAGCCCGGGCCGGGAAGAGGGGCGGGGCCGGTGCGCAGGGGACGTGACCCCCAGGCAGATGGCGGCCGGGGTCCTCAAGCCCGATCAAGCCTGTCTCCCGGAATGCAACCAGCAGCCTTCACGCCCACTCGGAAGGCTGCTTCGGGGAGGCTGGACCCCCCACGCGTGGCCCTTTTCGGGCCTAGCGTGGTAACCCAGGTACAGCGACCAGACCCCCGGGCCAGTGGCGCTAGGGGCGTGGCTAGACCCAAGCCCGGGCCGGGAAGAGGGGCGGGGCCGGTGCGCGGGGACGTGACCCCCGGCAGATGGCGGCCGGGGTCCTCAAGCCCGATCAAGCCTGTCTCCCGGAATGCAACCAGCAGCCTTCACGCCCACTCGGAAGGCTGCTTCGGGGAGGCTGGACCCCCCACGCGTGGCCCTTTTCGGGCCTAGCGTGGTAACCCAGGTACAGCGACCAGACCCCCGGGCCAGTGGCGCTAGGGGCGTGGCTAGACCCAAGCCCGGGCCGGGAAGAGGGGCGGGGCCGGTGCGCGGGGACGTGACCCCCGGCAGATGGCGGCCGGGGTCCTCAAGCCCGATCAAGCCTGTCTCCCGGAATGCAACCAGCAGCCTTCACGCCCACTCGGAAGGCTGCTTCGGGGAGGCTGGACCCCCCACGCGTGGCCCTTTTCGGGCCTAGCGTGGTAACCCAGGTACAGCGACCAGACCCCCGGGCCAGTGGCGCTAGGGGCGTGGCTAGACCCAAGCCCGGGCCGGGAAGAGGGGCGGGGCCGGTGCGCGGGGACGTGACCCCCAGCAGATGGCGGCCGGGGTCCTCAAGCCCGATCAAGCCTGTCTCCCGGAATGCAACCAGCAGCCTTCACGCCCACTCGGAAGGCTGCTTCGGGGAGGCTGGACCCCCCACGCGTGGCCCTTTTCGGGCCTAGCGTGGTAACCCAGGTACAGCGACCAGACCCCCGGGCCAGTGGCGCTAGGGGCGTGGCTAGACCCAAGCCCGGGCCGGGAAGAGGGGCGGGGCCGGTGCGCGGGGACGTGACCCCCAGCAGATGGCGGCCGGGGTCCTCAAGCCCGATCAAGCCTGTCTCCCGGAATGCAACCAGCAGCCTTCACGCCCACTCGGAAGGCTGCTTCGGGGAGGCTGGACCCCCCACGCGTGGCCCTTTTCGGGCCTAGCGTGGTAACCCAGGTACAGCGACCAGACCCCCGGGCCAGTGGCGCTAGGGGCGTGGCTAGACCCAAGCCCGGGTCGGGAAGAGGGGCGGGGCCGGTGCGCAGGGGACGTGACCCCCGGCAGATGGCGGCCGGGGTCCTCAAGCCCCATCAAGCCTGTCTACCGGAATGCAACCAGCAGCCTTCACGCCCACTCGGAAGGCTGCTTCGGGGAGGCTGGACCCCCCACGCGTGGCCCTTTTCGGGCCTAGCGTGGTAAGCCAGGTACAGCGACCAGACCCCCGGGCCAGTGGCGCTAGGGGCGTGGCTAGACCCAAGCCCGGGCCGGGAAGAGGGGCGGGGCCGGTGGGCGGGGATGTGACCCCCGGCAGATGGCGGCCGGGGTCCTCAAGCCCGATCAAGCCTGTCTCCCGGAATGCAACCAGCAGCCTTCACGCCCACTCGGAAGGCTGCTTCGGGGAGGCTGGACCCCCCACGCGTGGCCCTTTTCGGGCCTAGCGTGGTAACCCAGGTACAGCGACCAGACCCCCGGGCCAGTGGCGCTAGGGGCGTGGCTAGACCCAAGCCCGGGCCGGGAAGAGGGGCGGGGCCGGTGCGCGGGGACGTGACCCCAGCAGATGGCGGCCGGGGTCCTCAAGCCCGATCAAGCCTGTCTCCCGGAATGCAACCAGCAGCCTTCACGCCCACTCGGAAGGCTGCTTCGGGGAGGCTGGACCCCCCACGCGTGGCCCTTTTCGGGCCTAGCGTGGTAACCCAGGTACAGCGACCAGACCCCCGGGCCAGTGGCGCTAGGGGCGTGGCTAGACCCAAGCCCGGGCCGGGAAGAGGGGCGGGGCCGGTGCGCGGGGACGTGACCCCCAGGCAGATGGCGGCCGGGGTCCTCAAGCCCGATCAAGCCTGTCTCCCGGAATGCAACCAGCAGCCTTCACGCCCACTCGGAAGGCTGCTTCGGGGAGGCTGGACCCCCCACGCGTGGCCCTTTTCGGGCCTAGCGTGGTAAGCCAGGTACAGCGACCAGACCCCCGGGCCAGTGGCGCTAGGGGCGTGGCTAGACCCAAGCCCGGGCCGGGAAGAGGGGCGGGGCCGGTGCGCAGGGGACGTGACCCCCGGCAGATGGCGGCCGGGGTCCTCAAGCCCGATCAAGCCTGTCTCCCGGAATGCAACCAGCAGCCTTCACGCCCACTCGGAAGGCTGCTTCGGGGAGGCTGGACCCCCCACGCGTGGCCCTTTTCGGGCCTAGCGTGGTAACCCAGGTACAGCGACCAGACCCCCGGGCCAGTGGCGCTAGGGGCGTGGCTAGACCCAAGCCCGGGCCGGGAAGAGGGGCGGGGCCGGTGCGCGGGGACGTGACCCCCAGGCAGATGGCGGCCGGGGTCCTCAAGCCCGATCAAGCCTGTCTCCCGGAATGCAACCAGCAGCCTTCACGCCCACTCGGAAGGCTGCTTCGGGGAGGCTGGACCCCCCACGCGTGGCCCTTTTCGGGCCTAGCGTGGTAACCCAGGTACAGCGACCAGACCCCCGGGCCAGTGGCGCTAGGGGCGTGGCTAGACCCAAGCCCGGGCCGGGAAGAGGGGCGGGGCCGGTGCGCAGGGGACGTGACCCCCAGGCAGATGGCGGCCGGGGTCCTCAAGCCCGATCAAGCCTGTCTCCCGGAATGCAACCAGCAGCCTTCACGCCCACTCGGAAGGCTGCTTCGGGGAGGCTGGACCCCCCACGCGTGGCCCTTTTCGGGCCTAGCGTGGTAACCCAGGTACAGCGACCAGACCCCCGGGCCAGTGGCGCTAGGGGCGTGGCTAGACCCAAGCCCGGGCCGGGAAGAGGCGCGGGGCCGGTGCGCGGGGACGTGACCCCCAGCAGATGGCGGCCGGGGTCCTCAAGCCCGATCAAGCCTGTCTCCCGGAATGCAACCAGCAGCCTTCACGCCCACTCGGAAGGCTGCTTCGGGGAGGCTGGACCCCCCACGCGTGGCCCTTTTCGGGCCTAGCGTGGTAACCCAGGTACAGCGACCAGACCCCCGGGCCAGTGGCGCTAGGGGCGTGGCTAGACCCAAGCCCGGGCCGGGAAGAGGGGCGGGGCCGGTGCGCGGGGACGTGACCCCCAGGCAGATGGCGGCCGGGGTCCTCAAGCCCGATCAAGCCTGTCTCCCGGAATGCAACCAGCAGCCTTCACGCCCACTCGGAAGGCTGCTTCGGGGAGGCTGGACCCCCCACGCGTGGCCCTTTTCGGGCCTAGCGTGGTAACCCAGGTACAGCGACCAGACCCCCGGGCCAGTGGCGCTAGGGGCGTGGCTAGACCCAAGCCCGGGCCGGGAAGAGGGGCGGGGCCGGTGCGCGGGGACGTGACCCCCGGCAGATGGCGGCCGGGGTCCTCAAGCCCGATCAAGCCTGTCTCCCGGAATGCAACCAGCAGCCTTCACGCCCACTCGGAAGGCTGCTTCGGGGAGGCTGGACCCCCCACGCGTGGCCCTTTTCGGGCCTAGCGTGGTAACCCAGGTACAGCGACCAGACCCCCGGGCCAGTGGCGCTAGGGGCGTGGCTAGACCCAAGCCCGGGCCGGGAAGAGGGGCGGGGCCGGTGCGCGGGGACGTGACCCCCGGCAGATGGCGGCCGGGGTCCTCAAGCCCGATCAAGCCTGTCTCCCGGAATGCAACCAGCAGCCTTCACGCCCACTCGGAAGGCTGCTTCGGGGAGGCTGGACCCCCCACGCGTGGCCCTTTTCGGGCCTAGCGTGGTAACCCAGGTACAGCGACCAGACCCCCGGGCCAGTGGCGCTAGGGGCGTGGCTAGACCCAAGCCCGGGCCGGGAAGAGGGGCGGGGCCGGTGCGCGGGGACGTGACCCCCGGCAGATGGCGGCCGGGGTCCTCAAGCCCGATCAAGCCTGTCTCCCGGAATGCAACCAGCAGCCTTCACGCCCACTCGGAAGGCTGCTTCGGGGAGGCTGGACCCCCCACGCGTGGCCCTTTTCGGGCCTAGCGTGGTAACCCAGGTACAGCGACCAGACCCCCGGGCCAGTGGCGCTAGGGGCGTGGCTAGACCCAAGCCCGGGCCGGGAAGAGGGGCGGGGCCGGTGCGCGGGGACGTGACCCCCGGCAGATGGCGGCCGGGGTCCTCAAGCCCGATCAAGCCTGTCTCCCGGAATGCAACCAGCAGCCTTCACGCCCACTCGGAAGGCTGCTTCGGGGAGGCTGGACCCCCCACGCGTGGCCCTTTTCGGGCCTAGCGTGGTAACCCAGGTACAGCGACCAGACCCCCGGGCCAGTGGCGCTAGGGGCGTGGCTAGACCCAAGCCCGGGCCGGGAAGAGGGGCGGGGCCGGTGCGCGGGGACGTGACCCCCGGCAGATGGCGGCCGGGGTCCTCAAGCCCGATCAAGCCTGTCTCCCGGAATGCAACCAGCAGCCTTCACGCCCACTCGGAAGGCTGCTTCGGGGAGGCTGGACCCCCCACGCGTGGCCCTTTTCGGGCCTAGCGTGGTAACCCAGGTACAGCGACCAGACCCCCGGGCCAGTGGCGCTAGGGGCGTGGCTAGACCCAAGCCCGGGCCGGGAAGAGGGGCGGGGCCGGTGCGCGGGGACGTGACCCCCGGCAGATGGCGGCCGGGGTCCTCAAGCCCGATCAAGCCTGTCTCCCGGAATGCAACCAGCAGCCTTCACGCCCACTCGGAAGGCTGCTTCGGGGAGGCTGGACCCCCCACGCGTGGCCCTTTTCGGGCCTAGCGTGGTAACCCAGGTACAGCGACCAGACCCCCGGGCCAGTGGCGCTAGGGGCGTGGCTAGACCCAAGCCCGGGCCGGGAAGAGGGGCGGGGCCGGTGCGCGGGGACGTGACCCCCAGGCAGATGGCGGCCGGGGTCCTCAAGCCCGATCAAGCCTGTCTCCCGGAATGCAACCAGCAGCCTTCACGCCCACTCGGAAGGCTGCTTCGGGGAGGCTGGACCCCCCACGCGTGGCCCTTTTCGGGCCTAGCGTGGTAAGCCAGGTACAGCGACCAGACCCCCGGGCCAGTGGCGCTAGGGGCGTGGCTAGACCCAAGCCCGGGCCGGGAAGAGGGGCGGGGCCGGTGCGCGGGGACGTGACCCCCAGGCAGATGGCGGCCGGGGTCCTCAAGCCCGATCAAGCCTGTCTCCCGGAATGCAACCAGCAGCCTTCACGCCCACTCGGAAGGCTGCTTCGGGGAGGCTGGACCCCCCACGCGTGGCCCTTTTCGGGCCTAGCGTGGTAACCCAGGTACAGCGACCAGACCCCCGGGCCAGTGGCGCTAGGGGCGTGGCTAGACCCAAGCCCGGGCCGGGAAGAGGGGCGGGGCCGGTGCGCGGGGACGTGACCCCCAGGCAGATGGCGGCCGGGGTCCTCAAGCCCGATCAAGCCTGTCTCCCGGAATGCAACCAGCAGCCTTCACGCCCACTCGGAAGGCTGCTTCGGGGAGGCTGGACCCCCCACGCGTGGCCCTTTTCGGGCCTAGCGTGGTAACCCAGGTACAGCGACCAGACCCCCGGGCCAGTGGCGCTAGGGGCGTGGCTAGACCCAAGCCCGGGCCGGGAAGAGGGGCGGGGCCGGTGCGCGGGGACGTGACCCCCAGGCAGATGGCGGCCGGGGTCCTCAAGCCCGATCAAGCCTGTCTCCCGGAATGCAACCAGCAGCCTTCACGCCCACTCGGAAGGCTGCTTCGGGGAGGCTGGACCCCCCACGCGTGGCCCTTTTCGGGCCTAGCGTGGTAACCCAGGTACAGCGACCAGACCCCCGGGCCAGTGGCGCTAGGGGCGTGGCTAGACCCAAGCCCGGGCCGGGAAGAGGGGCGGGGCCGGTGCGCGGGGACGTGACCCCCGGCAGATGGCGGCCGGGGTCCTCAAGCCCGATCAAGCCTGTCTCCCGGAATGCAACCAGCAGCCTTCACGCCCACTCGGAAGGCTGCTTCGGGGAGGCTGGACCCCCCACGCGTGGCCCTTTTCGGGCCTAGCGTGGTAACCCAGGTACAGCGACCAGACCCCCGGGCCAGTGGCGCTAGGGGCGTGGCTAGACCCAAGCCCGGGCCGGGAAGAGGGGCGGGGCCGGTGCGCGGGGACGTGACCCCCGGCAGATGGCGGCCGGGGTCCTCAAGCCCGATCAAGCCTGTCTCCCGGAATGCAACCAGCAGCCTTCACGCCCACTCGGAAGGCTGCTTCGGGGAGGCTGGACCCCCCACGCGTGGCCCTTTTCGGGCCTAGCGTGGTAACCCAGGTACAGCGACCAGACCCCCGGGCCAGTGGCGCTAGGGGCGTGGCTAGACCCAAGCCCGGGCCGGGAAGAGGGGCGGGGCCGGTGCGCGGGGACGTGACCCCCGGCAGATGGCGGCCGGGGTCCTCAAGCCCGATCAAGCCTGTCTCCCGGAATGCAACCAGCAGCCTTCACGCCCACTCGGAAGGCTGCTTCGGGGAGGCTGGACCCCCCACGCGTGGCCCTTTTCGGGCCTAGCGTGGTAACCCAGGTACAGCGACCAGACCCCCGGGCCAGTGGCGCTAGGGGCGTGGCTAGACCCAAGCCCGGGCCGGGAAGAGGGGCGGGGCCGGTGCGCGGGGACGTGACCCCAGGCAGATGGCGGCCGGGGTCCTCAAGCCCGATCAAGCCTGTCTCCCGGAATGCAACCAGCAGCCTTCACGCCCACTCGGAAGGCTGCTTCGGGGAGGCTGGACCCCCCACGCGTGGCCCTTTTCGGGCCTAGCGTGGTAACCCAGGTACAGCGACCAGACCCCCGGGCCAGTGGCGCTAGGGGCGTGGCTAGACCCAAGCCCGGGCCGGGAAGAGGGGCGGGGCCGGTGCGCGGGGACGTGACCCCCGGCAGATGGCGGCCGGGGTCCTCAAGCCCGATCAAGCCTGTCTCCCGGAATGCAACCAGCAGCCTTCACGCCCACTCGGAAGGCTGCTTCGGGGAGGCTGGACCCCCCACGCGTGGCCCTTTTCGGGCCTAGCGTGGTAAGCCAGGTACAGCGACCAGACCCCCGGGCCAGTGGCGCTAGGGGCGTGGCTAGACCCAAGCCCGGGCCGGGAAGAGGGGCGGGGCCGGTGCGCAGGGGACGTGACCCCCGGCAGATGGCGGCCGGGGTCCTCAAGCCCGATCAAGCCTGTCTCCCGGAATGCAACCAGCAGCCTTCACGCCCACTCGGAAGGCTGCTTCGGGGAGGCTGGACCCCCCACGCGTGGCCCTTTTCGGGCCTAGCGTGGTAACCCAGGTACAGCGACCAGACCCCCGGGCCAGTGGCGCTAGGGGCGTGGCTAGACCCAAGCCCGGGCCGGGAAGAGGGGCGGGGCCGGTGCGCGGGGACGTGACCCCCGGCAGATGGCGGCCGGGGTCCTCAAGCCCGATCAAGCCTGTCTCCCGGAATGCAACCAGCAGCCTTCACGCCCACTCGGAAGGCTGCTTCGGGGAGGCTGGACCCCCCACGCGTGGCCCTTTTCGGGCCTAGCGTGGTAACCCAGGTACAGCGACCAGACCCCCGGGCCAGTGGCGCTAGGGGCGTGGCTAGACCCAAGCCCGGGCCGGGAAGAGGGGCGGGGCCGGTGCGCAGGGACGTGACCCCAGGCAGATGGCCGCCGGGGTCCTCAAGCCCGATCAAGCCTGTCTCCCGGAATGCAACCAGCAGCCTTCACGCCCACTCGGAAGGCTGCTTCGGGGAGGCTGGACCCCCCACGCGTGGCCCTTTTCGGGCCTAGCGTGGTAACCCAGGTACAGCGACCAGACCCCCGGGCCAGTGGCGCTAGGGGCGTGGCTAGACCCAAGCCCGGGCCGGGAAGAGGGGCGGGGCCGGTGCGCGGGGACGTGACCCCCGGCAGATGGCGGCCGGGGTCCTCAAGCCCGATCAAGCCTGTCTCGCGGAATGCAACCAGCAGCCTTCACGCCCACTCGGAAGGCTGCTTCGGGGAGGCTGGACCCCCCACGCGTGGCCCTTTTCGGGCCTAGCGTGGTAAGCCAGGTACAGTGACCAGACCCCCGGGCCAGTGGCGCTAGGGGCGTGGCTAGACCCAAGCCCGGGCCGGGAAGAGGGGCGGGGCCGGTGCGCGGGGACGTGACCCCCAGGCAGATGGCGGCCGGGGTCCTCAAGCCCGATCAAGCCTGTCTCCCGGAATGCAACCAGCAGCCTTCACGCCCACTCGGAAGGCTGCTTCGGGGAGGCTGGACCCCCCACGCGTGGCCCTTTTCGGGCCTAGCGTGGTAACCCAGGTACAGCGACCAGACCCCCGGGCCAGTGGCGCTAGGGGCGTGGCTAGACCCAAGCCCGGGCCGGGAAGAGGGGCGGGGCCGGTGCGCGGGGACGTGACCCCCAGGCAGATGGCGGCCGGGGTCCTCAAGCCCGATCAAGCCTGTCTCCCGGAATGCAACCAGCAGCCTTCACGCCCACTCGGAAGGCTGCTTCGGGGAGGCTGGACCCCCCACGCGTGGCCCTTTTCGGGCCTAGCGTGGTAACCCAGGTACAGCGACCAGACCCCCGGGCCAGTGGCGCTAGGGGCGTGGCTAGACCCAAGCCCGGGCCGGGAAGAGGGGCGGGGCCGGTGCGCGGGGACGTGACCCCCGGCAGATGGCGGCCGGGGTCCTCAAGCCCGATCAAGCCTGTCTCCCGGAATGCAACCAGCAGCCTTCACGCCCACTCGGAAGGCTGCTTCGGGGAGGCTGGACCCCCCACGCGTGGCCCTTTTCGGGCCTAGCGTGGTAACCCAGGTACAGCGACCAGACCCCCGGGCCAGTGGCGCTAGGGGCGTGGCTAGACCCAAGCCCGGGCCGGGAAGAGGGGCGGGGCCGGTGCGCGGGGACGTGACCCCCAGCAGATGGCGGCCGGGGTCCTCAAGCCCGATCAAGCCTGTCTCCCGGAATGCAACCAGCAGCCTTCACGCCCACTCGGAAGGCTGCTTCGGGGAGGCTGGACCCCCCACGCGTGGCCCTTTTCGGGCCTAGCGTGGTAACCCAGGTACAGCGACCAGACCCCCGGGCCAGTGGCGCTAGGGGCGTGGCTAGACCCAAGCCCGGGCCGGGAAAGAGGGGCGGGGCCGGTGCGCGGGACGTGACCCCAGGCAGATGGCGGCCGGGGTCCTCAAGCCCGATCAAGCCTGTCTCCCGGAATGCAACCAGCAGCCTTCACGCCCACTCGGAAGGCTGCTTCGGGGAGGCTGGACCCCCCACGCGTGGCCCTTTTCGGGCCTAGCGTGGTAAGCCAGGTACAGCGACCAGACCCCGGGCCAGTGGCGCTAGGGGCGTGGCTAGACCCAAGCCCGGGCCGGGAAGAGGGGCGGGGCCGGTGCGCGGGGACGTGACCCCCAGAAGATGGCGCCCGGGGTCCTCAAGCCCGATCAAGCCTGTGTCCAAGAATGCAACCAGCAGCCTTCACGCCCACTCGGAAGGCTGCTTCGGGGAGGCTGGACCCCCCACGCGTGGCCCTTTTCGGGCCTAGCGTGGTAACCCAGGTACAGCGACCAGACCCCCGGGCCAGTGGCGCTAGGGGCGTGGCTAGACCCAAGCCCGGGCCGGGAAGAGGGGCGGGGCCGGTGCGCGGGGACGTGACCCCCGGCAGATGGCGGCCGGGGTCCTCAAGCCCGATCAAGCCTGTCTCCCGGAATGCAACCAGCAGCCTTCACGCCCACTCGGAAGGCTGCTTCGGGGAGGCTGGACCCCCCACGCGTGGCCCTTTTCGGGCCTAGCGTGGTAACCCAGGTACAGCGACCAGACCCCCGGGCCAGTGGCGCTAGGGGCGTGGCTAGACCCAAGCCCGGGCCGGGAAGAGGGGCGGGGCCGGTGCGCGGGGACGTGACCCCCGGCAGATGGCGGCCGGGGTCCTCAAGCCCGATCAAGCCTGTCTCCCGGAATGCAACCAGCAGCCTTCACGCCCACTCGGAAGGCTGCTTCGGGGAGGCTGGACCCCCCACGCGTGGCCCTTTTCGGGCCTAGCGTGGTAACCCAGGTACAGCGACCAGACCCCCGGGCCAGTGGCGCTAGGGGCGTGGCTAGACCCAAGCCCGGGCCGGGAAGAGGGGCGGGGCCGGTGCGCGGGGACGTGACCCCAGGCAGATGGCGGCCGGGGTCCTCAAGCCCGATCAAGCCTGTCTCCCGGAATGCAACCAGCAGCCTTCACGCCCACTCGGAAGGCTGCTTCGGGGAGGCTGGACCCCCCACGCGTGGCCCTTTTCGGGCCTAGCGTGGTAACCCAGGTACAGCGACCAGACCCCCGGGCCAGTGGCGCTAGGGGCGTGGCTAGACCCAAGCCCGGGCCGGGAAGAGGGGCGGGGCCGGTGCGCGGGGACGTGACCCCCAGCAGATGGCGGCCGGGGTCCTCAAGCCCGATCAAGCCTGTCTCCCGGAATGCAACCAGCAGCCTTCACGCCCACTCGGAAGGCTGCTTCGGGGAGGCTGGACCCCCCACGCGTGGCCCTTTTCGGGCCTAGCGTGGTAACCCAGGTACAGCGACCAGACCCCCGGGCCAGTGGCGCTAGGGGCGTGGCTAGACCCAAGCCCGGGCCGGGAAGAGGGGCGGGGCCGGTGCGCGGGGACGTGACCCCCGGCAGATGGCGGCCGGGGTCCTCAAGCCCGATCAAGCCTGTCTCCCGGAATGCAACCAGCAGCCTTCACGCCCACTCGGAAGGCTGCTTCGGGGAGGCTGGACCCCCCACGCGTGGCCCTTTTCGGGCCTAGCGTGGTAAGCCAGGTACAGCGACCAGACCCCGGGCCAGTGGCGCTAGGGGCGTGGCTAGACCCAAGCCCGGGCCGGGAAGAGGGGCGGGGCCGGTGCGCAGGGGACGTGACCCCCAGCAGATGGCGGCCGGGGTCCTCAAGCCCGATCAAGCCTGTCTCCCGGAATGCAACCAGCAGCCTTCACGCCCACTCGGAAGGCTGCTTCGGGGAGGCTGGACCCCCCACGCGTGGCCCTTTTCGGGCCTAGCGTGGTAACCCAGGTACAGCGACCAGACCCCCGGGCCAGTGGCGCTAGGGGCGTGGCTAGACCCAAGCCCGGGCCGGGAAGAGGGGCGGGGCCGGTGCGTTGGGACGTGACCCCCGGCAGATGGCGGCCGGGGTCCTCAAGCCCGATCAAGCCTGTCTCCCGGAATGCAACCAGCAGCCTTCACGCCCACTCGGAAGGCTGCTTCGGGGAGGCTGGACCCCCCACGCGTGGCCCTTTTCGGGCCTAGCGTGGTAACCCAGGTACAGCGACCAGACCCCCGGGCCAGTGGCGCTAGGGGCGTGGCTAGACCCAAGCCCGGGCCGGGAAGAGGGGCGGGGCCGGTGCGTGGGGACGTGACCCCCGGCAGATGGCGGCCGGGGTCCTCAAGCCCGATCAAGCCTGTCTCCCGGAATGCAACCAGCAGCCTTCACGCCCACTCGGAAGGCTGCTTCGGGGAGGCTGGACCCCCCACGCGTGGCCCTTTTCGGGCCTAGCGTGGTAACCCAGGTACAGCGACCAGACCCCCGGGCCAGTGGCGCTAGGGGCGTGGCTAGACCCAAGCCCGGGCCGGGAAGAGGGGCGGGGCCGGTGCGCGGGGACGTGACCCCCGGCAGATGGCGGCCGGGGTCCTCAAGCCCGATCAAGCCTGTCTCCCGGAATGCAACCAGCAGCCTTCACGCCCACTCGGAAGGCTGCTTCGGGGAGGCTGGACCCCCCACGCGTGGCCCTTTTCGGGCCTAGCGTGGTAACCCAGGTACAGCGACCAGACCCCCGGGCCAGTGGCGCTAGGGGCGTGGCTAGACCCAAGCCCGGGCCGGGAAGAGGGGCGGGGCCGGTGCGCGGGGACGTGACCCCCAGGCAGATGGCGGCCGGGGTCCTCAAGCCCGATCAAGCCTGTCTCCCGGAATGCAACCAGCAGCCTTCACGCCCACTCGGAAGGCTGCTTCGGGGAGGCTGGACCCCCCACGCGTGGCCCTTTTCGGGCCTAGCGTGGTAACCCAGGTACAGCGACAAGACCCCCGGGACAGTGGCGCTAGTGGCGTGGCTAGACCCAAGCCCGGGCCGGGAAGAGGGGCGGGGCCGGTGCGCGGGGACGTGACCCCAGGCAGATGGCGGCCGGGGTCCTCAAGCCCGATCAAGCCTGTCTCCCAGAATGCAACCAGCAGCCTTCACGCCCACTCGGAAGGCTGCTTCGGGGAGGCTGGACCCCCCACGCGTGGCCCTTTTCGGGCCTAGCGTGGTAACCCAGGTACAGCGACCAGACCCCCGGGCCAGTGGCGCTAGGGGCGTGGCTAGACCCAAGCCCGGGCCGGGAAGAGGGGCGGGGCCGGTGCGCGGGGACGTGACCCCCGGCAGATGGCGGCCGGGGTCCTCAAGCCCGATCAAGCCTGTCTCCCGGAATGCAACCAGCAGCCTTCACGCCCACTCGGAAGGCTGCTTCGGGGAGGCTGGACCCCCCACGCGTGGCCCTTTTCGGGCCTAGCGTGGTAAGCCAGGTACAGCGACCAGACCCCCGGGCCAGTGGCGCTAGGGGCGTGGCTAGACCCAAGCCCGGGCCGGGAAGAGGGGCGGGGCCGGTGCGCGGGGACGTGACCCCCAGCAGATGGCGGCCGGGGTCCTCAAGCCCGATCAAGCCTGTCTCCCGGAATGCAACCAGCAGCCTTCACGCCCACTCGGAAGGCTGCTTCGGGGAGGCTGGACCCCCCACGCGTGGCCCTTTTCGGGCCTAGCGTGGTAACCCAGGTACAGCGACCAGACCCCCGGGCCAGTGGCGCTAGGGGCGTGGCTAGACCCAAGCCCGGGCCGGGAAGAGGGGCGGGGCCGGTGCGCGGGGACGTGACCCCCGGCAGATGGCGGCCGGGGTCCTCAAGCCCGATCAAGCCTGTCTCCCGGAATGCAACCAGCAGCCTTCACGCCCACTCGGAAGGCTGCTTCGGGGAGGCTGGACCCCCCACGCGTGGCCCTTTTCGGGCCTAGCGTGGTAACCCAGGTACAGCGACCAGACCCCCGGGCCAGTGGCGCTAGGGGCGTGGCTAGACCCAAGCCCGGGCCGGGAAGAGGGGCGGGGCCGGTGCGCGGGGACGTGACCCCCAGGCAGATGGCGGCCGGGGTCCTCAAGCCCGATCAAGCCTGTCTCCCGGAATGCAACCAGCAGCCTTCACGCCCACTCGGAAGGCTGCTTCGGGGAGGCTGGACCCCCCACGCGTGGCCCTTTTCGGGCCTAGCGTGGTAACCCAGGTACAGCGACCAGACCCCCGGGCCAGTGGCGCTAGGGGCGTGGCTAGACCCAAGCCCGGGCCGGGAAGAGGGGCGGGGCCGGTGCGCGGGGACGTGACCCCCGGCAGATGGCGGCCGGGGTCCTCAAGCCCGATCAAGCCTGTCTCCCGGAATGCAACCAGCAGCCTTCACGCCCACTCGGAAGGCTGCTTCGGGGAGGCTGGACCCCCCACGCGTGGCCCTTTTCGGGCCTAGCGTGGTAACCCAGGTACAGCGACCAGACCCCCGGGCCAGTGGCGCTAGGGGCGTGGCTAGACCCAAGCCCGGGCCGGGAAGAGGGGCGGGGCCGGTGCGCGGGGACGTGACCCCCAGGCAGATGGCGGCCGGGGTCCTCAAGCCCGATCAAGCCTGTCTCCCGGAATGCAACCAGCAGCCTTCACGCCCACTCGGAAGGCTGCTTCGGGGAGGCTGGACCCCCCACGCGTGGCCCTTTTCGGGCCTAGCGTGGTAAGCCAGGTACAGCGACCAGACCCCCGGGCCAGTGGCGCTAGGGGCGTGGCTAGACCCAAGCCCGGGCCGGGAAGAGGGGCGGGGCCGGTGCGCGGGGACGTGACCCCCGGCAGATGGCGGCCGGGGTCCTCAAGCCCGATCAAGCCTGTCTCCCGGAATGCAACCAGCAGCCTTCACGCCCACTCGGAAGGCTGCTTCGGGGAGGCTGGACCCCCCACGCGTGGCCCTTTTCGGGCCTAGCGTGGTAACCCAGGTACAGCGACCAGACCCCCGGGCCAGTGGCGCTAGGGGCGTGGCTAGACCCAAGCCCGGGCCGGGAAGAGGGGCGGGGCCGGTGCGCGGGGACGTGACCCCCAGGCAGATGGCGGCCGGGGTCCTCAAGCCCGATCAAGCCTGTCTCCCGGAATGCAACCAGCAGCCTTCACGCCCACTCGGAAGGCTGCTTCGGGGAGGCTGGACCCCCCACGCGTGGCCCTTTTCGGGCCTAGCGTGGTAAGCCAGGTACAGCGAC
Source organism: Ochotona curzoniae (assembly GCF_017591425.1). Taxonomy (NCBI): domain Eukaryota; kingdom Metazoa; phylum Chordata; class Mammalia; order Lagomorpha; family Ochotonidae; genus Ochotona; species Ochotona curzoniae. Next base: position 761,900 of record NW_024467101.1, read on the forward strand.
CAGACCCCCGGGCCAGTGGCGCTAGGGGCGTGGCTAGACCCAAGCCCGGGCCGGGAAGAGGGGCGGGGCCGGTGCGCGGGGACGTGACCCCAGGCAGATGGCGGCCGGGTCCTCAAGCCCCATCAAGCCTGTCTCCCGGAATGCAACCAGCAGCCTTCACGCCCACTCGGAAGGCTGCTTCGGGACGGCTGGACCCCCCACACGTGGCCCTTTTCGGGCCTAGCGTGGTAACCCAGGTACAGCGACCAGACCCAGGGCCAGTGGCGCTTGGGACATGGCTAGACCCAAGCCCGGGCCGGGAAGAGGGGCGGGGCCGGTGCGCGGGGACGTGACCCCCGGCAGATGGCGGCCGGGGTCCTCAAGCCCGATCAAGCCTGTCTCCCGGAATGCAACCAGCAGCCTTCACGCCCACTCGGAAGGCTGCTTCGGGGAGGCTGGACCCCCCACGCGTGGCCCTTTTCGGGCCTAGCGTGGTAACCCAGGTACAGCGACCAGACCCCCGGGCCAGTGGCGCTAGGGGCGTGGCTAGACCCAAGCCCGGGCCGGGAAGAGGGGCGGGGCCGGTGCGCGGGGACGTGACCCCCGGCAGATGGCGGCCGGGGTCCTCAAGCCCGATCAAGCCTGTCTCCCAGAATGCAACCAGCAGCCTTCACGCCCACTCGGAAGGCTGCTTCGGGGAGGCTGGACCCCCCACGCGTGGCCCTTTTCGGGCCTAGCGTGGTAACCCAGGTACAGCGACCAGACCCCCGGGCCAGTGGCGCTAGGGGCGTGGCTAGACCCAAGCCCGGGCCGGGAAGAGGGGCGGGGCCGGTGCGCGGGGACGTGACCCCCAGCAGATGGCGGCCGGGGTCCTCAAGCCCGATCAAGCCTGTCTCCCGGAATGCAACCAGCAGCCTTCACGCCCACTCGGAAGGCTGCTTCGGGGAGGCTGGACCCCCCACGCGTGGCCCTTTTCGGGCCTAGCGTGGTAACCCAGGTACAGCGACCAGACCCCCGGGCCAGTGGCGCTAGGGGCGTGGCTAGACCCAAGCCCGGGCCGGGAAGAGGGGCGGGGCCGGTGCGCGGGGACGTGACCCCAGGCAGATGGTGGCCGGGGTCCTCAAGCCCGATCAAGCCTGTCTCCCGGAATGCAACCAGCAGCCTTCACGCCCACTCGGAAGGCTGCTTTGGGGAGGCTGGACCCCCCACGCGTGGCCCTTTTCGGGCCTAGCGTGGTAACCCAGGTACAGCGACCAGACCCCCGGGCCAGTGGCGCTAGGGGCGTGGCTAGACCCAAGCCCGGGCCGGGAAGAGGGGCGGGGCCGGTGCGCGGGGACGTGACCCCCAGCAGATGGCGGCCGGGGTCCTCAAGCCCGATCAAGCCTGTCTCCCGGAATGCAACCAGCAGCCTTCACGCCCACTCGGAAGGCTGCTTCGGGGAGGCTGGACCCCCCACGCGTGGCCCTTTTCGGGCCTAGCGTGGTAACCCAGGTACAGCCACCAGACCCCGGGCCAGTGGCGCTAGGGGCGTGGCTAGACCCAAGCCCGGGCCGGGAAGAGGGGCGGGGCCGGTGCGCGGGGACGTGATCCCCGGCAGATGGCGGCCGGGGTCCTCAAGCCTGATCAAGCCTGTCTCCCGGAATGCAACCAGCAGCCTTCACGCCCACTCGGAAGGCTGCTTCGGGGAGGCTGGACCCCCCACGCGTGGCCCTTTTCGGGCCTAGCGTGGTAACCCAGGTACAGCGACCAGACCCCCGGGCCAGTGGCGCTAGGGGCGTGGCTAGACCCAAGCCCGGGCCGGGAAGAGGGGCGGGGCCGGTGCGCGGGGACGTGACCCCCGGCAGATGGCGGCCGGGGTCCTCAAGCCCGATCAAGCCTGTCTCCCGGAATGCAACCAGCAGCCTTCACGCCCACTCGGAAGGCTGCTTCGGGGAGGCTGGACCCCCCACGCGTGGCCCTTTTCGGGCCTAGCGTGGTAACCCAGGTACAGCGACCAGACCCCCGGGCCAGTGGCGCTAGGGGCGTGGCTAGACCCAAGCCCGGGCCGGGAAGAGGGGCGGGGCCGGTGCACAGGGACGTGACCCCCAGCAGATGGCGGCCGGGGTCCTCAAGCCCAATCAAGCCTGTCTCCCGGAATGCAACCAGCAGCCTTCACGCCCACTCGGAAGGCTGCTTCGGGGAGGCTGGACCCCCCACGCGTGGCCCTTTTCGGGCCTAGCGTGGTAACCCAGGTACAGTGACCAGACCCCCGGGCCAGTGGCGCTAGGGGCGTGGCTAGACCCAAGCCCGGGCCGGGAAGAGGGGCGGGGCCGGTGCGCAGGGGACGTGACCCCCGGCAGATGGCGGCCGGGGTCCTCAAGCCCGATCAAGCCTGTCTCCCGGAATGCAACCAGCAGCCTTCACGCCCACTCGGAAGGCTGCTTCGGGGAGGCTGGACCCCCCACGCGTGGCCCTTTTCGGGCCTAGCGTGGTAACCCAGGTACAGCGACCAGACCCCCGGGCCAGTGGCGCTAGGGGCGTGGCTAGACCCAAGCCCGGGCCGGGAAGAGGGGCGGGGCCGGTGCGCGGGGACGTGACCCCCAGCAGATGGCGGCCGGGGTCCTCAAGCCCGATCAAGCCTGTCTCCCGGAATGCAACCAGCAGCCTTCACGCCCACTCGGAAGGCTGCTTCGGGGAGGCTGGACCCCCCACGCGTGGCCCTTTTCGGGCCTAGCGTGGTAACCCAGGTACAGCGACCAGACCCAGGGCCAGTGGCGCTAGGGACGTGGCTAGACCCAAGCCCGGGCCGGGAAGAGGGGCGGGGCCGGTGCGCGGGGACGTGACCCCCGGCAGATGGCGGCCGGGGTCCTCAAGCCCGATCAAGCCTGTCTCCCGGAATGCAACCAGCAGCCTTCACGCCCACTCAGAAGGCTGCTTCGGGGAGGCTGGACCCCCACGCGTGGCCCTTTTCGGGCCTAGCGTGGTAACCCAGGTACAGCGACCAGACCCCCGGGCCAGTGGCGCTAGGGGCGTGGCTAGACCCAAGCCCGGGCCGGGAAGAGGGGCGGGGCCGGTGCGCGGGGACGTGACCCCCAGCAGATGGCGGCCGGGGTCCTCAAGCCCGATCAAGCCTGTCTCCCGGAATGCAACCAGCAGCCTTCACGCCCACTCGGAAGGCTGCTTCGGGGAGCCTGGAACCCCACGCGTGGCCCTTTTCGGGCCTGGCGTGGTAACCCAGGTACAGCGACCAGACCCCCGGGCCAGTGGCGCTAGGGGCGTGGCTAGACCCAAGCCCGGGCCGGGAAGAGGGGCGGGGCCGGTGCGCAGGGACGTGACCCCCGGCAGATGGCGGCCGGGTCCTCAAGCCCGATCAAGCCTGTCTCCCGGAATGCAACCAGCAGCCTTCACGCCCACTCGGAAGGCTGCTTCGGGGAGCCTGGATCCCCCACGCGTGGCCCTTTTCGGGCCTAGCGTGGTAACCCAGGTACAGCGACCAGACCCCCGGGCCAGTGGCGCTAGGGGCGTGGCTAGACCCAAGCCCGGGCCGGGAAGAGGGGCGGGGCCGGTGCGCGGGGACGTGACCCCCAGGCAGATGGCGGCCGGGGTCCTCAAGCCCGATCAAGCCTGTCTCCCGGAATGCAACCAGCAGCCTTCACGCCCACTCGGAAGGCTGCTTCGGGGAGGCTGGACCCCCCACGCGTGGCCCTTTTCGGGCCTAGCGTGGTAACCCAGGTACAGCGACCAGACCCCCGGGCCAGTGGCGCTAGGGGCGTGGCTAGACCCAAGCCCGGGCCGGGAAGAGGGGCGGGGCCGGTGCGCGGGGACGTGACCCCCGGCAGATGGCGGCCGGGGTCCTCAAGCCCGATCAAGCCTGTCTCCCGGAATGCAACCAGCAGCCTTCACGCCCACTCGGAAGGCTGCTTCAGGGAGGCTGGACCCCCCACGCGTGGCCCTTTTCGGGCCTAGCGTGGTAACCCAGGTACAGCGACCAGACCCCCGGGCCAGTGGCGCTAGGGGCGTGGCTAGACCCAAGCCCGGGCCGGGAAGAGGGGCGGGGCCGGTGCGCAGGGACGTGACCCCCGGCAGATGGCGGCCGGGGTCCTCAAGCCCGATCAAGCCTGTCTCCCAGAATGCAACCAGCAGCCTTCACGCCCACTCGGAAGGCTGCTTCGGGGAGGCTGGACCCCCCACGCGTGGCCCTTTTCGGGCCTAGCGTGGTAACCCAGGTACAGCGACCAGACCCCCGGGCCAGTGGCGCTAGGGGCGTGGCTAGACCCAAGCCCGGGCCGGGAAGAGGGGCGGGGCCGGAGCAAGGGGACGTGTCACCCAGCAGATGGCGGCCGGGGTCCTCAAGCCCGATCAAGCCTGTCTCTCGGAATGCAACCAGCAGCTTTCACGCCCACTCGGAAGGCTGCTTCGGGGAGGCTGGACCCCCCACGCGTGGCCCTTTTCGGGCCTAGCGTGGTAACCCAGGTACAGCGACCAGACCCCCGGGCCAGTGGCGCTAGGGGCGTGGCTAGACCCAAGCCCGGGCCGGGAAGAGGGGCGGGGCCGGTGCAGGGGACGTGACCCCCAGCAGATGGCGGCCGGGGTCCTCAAGCCCGATCAAGCCTGTCTCCCGGAATGCAACCAGCAGCCTTCACGCCCACTCGGAAGGCTGCTTCGGGGAGGCTGGACCCCCCACGCGTGGCCCTTTTCGGGCCTAGCGTGGTAACCCAGGTACAGCGACCAGACCCCCGGGCCAGTGGCGCTAGGGGCGTGGCTAGACCCAAGCCCGGGACGGGAAGAGGGGCGGGGCCGGTGCGCGGGGACGTGACCCCCAGCAGATGGCGGCCGGGGTCCTCAAGCCCGATCAAGCCTGTCTCCCAGAATGCAACCAGCAGCCTTCACGCCCACTCGGAAGGCTGCTTCGGGGAGCCTGGACCCCCACGCGTGGCCCTTTTCGGGCCTAGCGTGGTAACCCAGGTACAGCGACCAGACCCCCGGGCCAGTGGCGCTAGGGGCGTGGCTAGACCCAAGCCCGGGCCGGGAAGAGGGGCGGGGCCGGTGCGCGGGGACGTGACCCCCGGCAGATGGCGGCCGGGGTCCTCAAGCCCGATCAAGCCTGTCTCCCGGAATGCAACCAGCAGCCTTCACGCCCACTCGGAAGGCTGCTTCGGGGAGGCTGGACCCCCCACGCGTGGCCCTTTTCGGGCCTAGCGTGGTAACCCAGGTACAGCGACCAGACCCCCGGGCCAGTGGCGCTAGGGGCGTGGCTAGACCCAAGCCCGGGCCGGGAAGAGGGGCGGGGCCGGTGCGCGGGACGTGACCCCAGCAGATGGCGGCCGGGGTCCTCAAGCCCGATCAAGCCTGTCTCCCGGAATGCAACCAGCAGCCTTCACGCCCACTCGGAAGGCTGCTTCGGGGAGGCTGGACCCCCCACGCGTGGCCCTTTTAGGGCCTAGCATGGTAACCAGGTACAGCGACCAGACCCCCGGGCCAGTGGCGCTAGGGGCGTGGCTAGACCCAAGCCCGGGCCGGGAAGAGGGGCAGGGGCCGGTGAGCGGTGATGTGACCCCCAGCAGATGGAGGCCGGGTCCTCAAGCCCGATCAAGCCTGTCTCCCGCAATGCAACCAGCAGCCTTCACGCCCACTCGGAAGGCTGCTTCGGGGAGGCTGGACCCCCCACGCGTGGCCCTTTTCGGGCCTAGCGTGGTAACCCAGGTACAGCGACCAGACCCCCGGGCCAGTGGCGCTAGGGGCGTGGCTAGACCCAAGCCCGGGCCGGGAAGAGGGGCGGGGCCGGTGCGCGGGGACGTGACCCCCAGGCAGATGGCGGCCGGGGTCCTCAAGCCCCATCAAGCCTGTCTCCCGGAATGCAACCAGCAGCCTTCACGCCCACTCGGAAGGCTGCTTCAGGGAGGCTGGACCCCCCACGCGTGGCCCTTTTCGGGCCTAGCGTGGTAACCCAGGTACAGCGACCAGACCCCCGGGCCAGTGGCGCTAGGGGCGTGGCTAGACCCAAGCCCGGGCCGGGAAGAGGGGCGGGGCCGGTGCGCGGGGACGTGATCCCCAGCAGACAGCAGCCTTCTCCTCAAGCCCGATCAGGCCTATCTACCAGAATGCAACCAGCAGCCTTCACGCCCACTCGGAAGGCTGCTTCGGGGAGCCTGGACCCCCCACGCGTGGCCCTTTTCGGGCCTAGCGTGGTAACCAGGTACAGCGACCAGACCCCCGGGCCAGTGGCGCTAGGGGCGTGGCTAGACCCAAGCCCGGCCCGGGAAAAAGGGCAGGGGCGGTGCGGGGACGTGACCCCCAGCAGATGGCGGCCGGGGTCCTCAAGCCCGATCAAGCCTGTCTCCCGGAATGCAACCAGCAGCCTTCACGCCCACTCGGAAGGCTGCTTCGGGGAGGCTGGACCCCCCACGCGTGGCCCTTTTCGGGCCTAGCGTGGTAACCCAGGTACAGCGACCAGACCCCCGGGCCAGTGGCGCTAGGGGCGTGGCTAGACCCAAGCCCGGGCCGGGAAGAGGGGCGGGGCCGGTGCGCGGGGACGTGACCCCCAGGCAGATGGCGGCCGGGGTCCTCAAGCCCGATCAAGCCTGTCTCCCGGAATGCAACCAGCAGCCTTCACGCCCACTCGGAAGGCTGCTTCGGGGAGGCTGGACCCCCCACGCGTGGCCCTTTTCGGGCCTAGCGTGGTAAGCCAGGTACAGCGACCAGACCCCCGGGCCAGTGGCGCTAGGGGCGTGGCTAGACCCAAGCCTGGGCCGGGAAGAGGGGCGGGGCCGGTGCGCAGGGACGTGACCCCCGGCAGATGGCGGCCGGGGTCCTCAAGCCCGATCAAGCCTGTCTCCCAGAATGCAACCAGCAGCCTTCACGCCCACTCGGAAGGCTGCTTCGGGGAGGCTGGACCCCCCACGCGTGGCCCTTTTCGGGCCTAGCGTGGTAAGCCAGGTACAGCGACCAGACCCCCGGGCCAGTGGCGCTAGGGGCGTGGCTAGACCCAAGCCCGGGCCGGGAAGAGGGGCGGGGCCGTTGCGCAGGGACGTGACCCCCGGCAGATGGCGGCCGGGGTCCTCAAGCCCGATCAAGCCTGTCTCCCGGAATGCAACCAGCAGCCTTCACGCCCACTCGGAAGGCTGCTTCGGGGAGGCTGGACCCCCCACGCGTGGCCCTTTTCGGGCCTAGCGTGGTAACCCAGGTACAGAGACCAGACCCCCGGGCCAGTGGCGCTAGGGGCGTGGCTAGACGCAAGCCCGGGCCGGGAAGAGGGGCGGGGCCGCTGCGCGGGGACGTGACCCCCGGCAGATGTCGGCCGGGGTCCTCAAGCCCGATCAAGCCTGTCTCCAGGAATGCAACCAGCAGCCTTCACGCCCACTCCGAAGGCTGCTTCGGGGAGGCTGGACCCCCCACGCGTGGCCCTTTTCGGGCCTAGCGTGGTAAGCCAGGTACAGCGACCAGACCCCCGGGCCAGTGGCGCTAGGGGCGTGGCTAGACCCAAGCCCGGGCTGGGAAGAGGGGCGGGGCCGGCGCAAGGGGACGTGTCCCCCAGCAGATGGCGGCTGGGGTCCTAAAGCCCGATCAAGCCTGTCTCCCGGAATGCAACCAGCAGCCTTCACGCCCACTCGGAAGGCTGCTTCGGGGAGGCTGGACCCCCCACGCGTGGCCCTTTTCGGGCCTAGCGTGGTAACCCAGGTACAGCGACCAGACCCCCGGGCCAGTGGCGCTAGGGGCGTGGCTAGACCCAAGCCCGGGCCGGGAAGAGGGGCGGGGCCGGTGCGCGGGGACGTGACCCCCGGCAGATGGCGGCCGGGGTCCTCAAGCCCGATCAAGCCTGTCTCCCGGAATGCAACCAGCAGCCTTCACGCCCACTCGGAAGGCTGCTTCGGGGAGTCTGGACCCCCCACGCGTGGCCCTTTTCGGGCCTAGCGTGGTAACCCAGGTACAGCGACCAGACCCCCGGGCCAGTGGCGCTAGAGGCGTGGCTAGACCCAAGCCCGGGCCGGGAAGAGGGGCGGGGCCGGTGCGCGGGGACGTGACCCCCCCAGATGGCGGCCGGGGTCCTCAAGCCCGATCAAGCCTGTCTCCCGGAATGCAACCAGCAGCCTTCACGCCCACTCGGAAGGCTGCTTCGGGGAGGCTGGACCCCCCACGCGTGGCCCTTTTCGGGCCTAGCGTGGTAACCCAGGTACAGCGACCAGACCCCCGGGCCAGTGGCGCTAGGGGCGTGGCTAGACCCAAGCCCGGCCCGGGAAAAAGGGCATTGATGGCGTGCGGGGACGTGATCCCCAGCAGACGGCAGCCTTGTCCTCAAGCCCGATCAAGCCTGTCTCCCGGAATGCAACCAGCAGCCTTCACGCCCACTCGGAAGGCTGCTTCGGGGAGGCTGGACCCCCCACGCGTGGCCCTTTTCGGGCCTAGCGTGGTAAGCCAGGTACAGCGACCAGAACCCCGGGCCAGTGGCGCTAGGGGCGTGGCTAGACCCAAGCCCGGGCTGGGAAGAGGGGCGGGGCCGGGGCGGGGACGTGACCCCCAGCAGATGGCGGCCTGGGTCCTCAAGCCCGATCAAGCCTGTCTCCCGGAAAGCAACCAGCAGCCTTCACGCCCACTCGGAAGGCTGCTTCGGGGAGGCTGGACCCCCCACGCGTGGCCCTTTTCGGGCCTAGCGTGGTAACCCAGGTACAGAGACCAGACCCCCGGGCCAGTGGCGCTAGGGGCGTGGCTAGACCCAAGCCCGGGCCGGGAAGAGGGGCAGGGCCGGTGCGCGGTTACGTGACCCCCAGGCAGATGGCGGCCGGGGTCCTCAAGCCCGATCAAGCCTGTCTCCCGGAATGCAACCAGCAGCCTTCACGCCCACTCCAAAGGCTGCTTCGGGGAGGCTGGACCCCCCACGCGTGGCCCTTTTCGGGCCTAGCGTGGTAACCCAGGTACAGCGACCAGACCCCCGGGCCAGTGGCGCTAGGGGCGTGGCTAGACCCAAGCCCGGGCCGGGAAGAGGGGCGGGGCCGGTGCGCGGGGACGTGACCCCCAGGCAGATGGCGGCCGGGGTCCTCAAGCCCGATCAAGCCTGTCTCCCGGAATGCAACCAGCAGCCTTCACGCCCACTCCAAAGGCTGCTTCGGGGAGGCTGGACCCCCCACGCGTGGCCCTTTTCGGGCCTAGCGTGGTAAGCCAGGTACAGCGACCAGACCCCCGGGCCAGTGGCGCTAGGGGCGTGGCTAGACCCAAGCCCGGGCTGGGAAGAGGGGCGGGGCCGGCGCAAGGGGACGTGTCCCCCAGCAGATGGCGGCCGGGGTCCTAAAGCCCGATCAAGCCTGTCTCCCGGAAAGCAACCTGCAGCCTTCACGCCCCCTCGGAAGGCTGCTTCGGGGAGGCTGGACCCCCCACGCGTGGCCCTTTTCGGGCCTAGCGTGGTAACCCAGGTACAGCGACCAGACCCCCGGGCCAGTGGCGCTAGGGGCGTGGCTAGACCCAAGCCCGGGCCGGGAAGAGGGGCGGGGCCGGTGCGCGGGGACGTGACCCCCGGCAGATGGCGGCCGGGGTCCTCAAGCCCCATCAAGCCTGTCTCCCGGAATGCAACCAGCAGCCTTCACGGCCACTCGGAAGGCTGCTTCGGGGGTCTGGACCCACCACGCGTGGCCCCTTTTCGGGCCTAGCGTGGTAACCCAGGTACAGCGACCAGACCCCCGGGCCAGTGGCGCTAGAGGCGTGGCTAGACCCAAGCCCGGGCCGGGAAGAGGGGCGGGGCCGGTGCGCGGGGACGTGACCCCCGCAAGATGGCGGCCGGGGTCCTCAAGCCCGATCAAGCCTGTCTCCCGGAATGCAACCAGCAGCCTTCACGCCCACTCGGAAGGCTGCTTCGGGGAGGCTGGACTCCCCACGCGTGGCCCTTTTCGGGCCTAGCATGGTAACCCAGGTACAGGGACCAGACCCCCGGGCCAGTGGCGCTAGGGGCGTGGCTAGACACAAGCCCGGGCCGGGAAAAAGGGCATTGATGGCGTGCGGGGACGTGATCCCCAGCAGACGGCAGCCTTGTCCTCAAGCCCGATCAGGCCTGTCTCCTGGAATGCAACCAGCAGCCTTCACGCCCACTCGGAAGGCTGCTTCGGGGAGGCTGGACCCCCCACGCGTGGCTCCTTTTAAGAGTAGCGTGGTAAGCCAGGTACAGCGACCAGACCCTCGGGCCAGTGGCGCGAGGGACGTGGCTAGACCCAAGCCCGGGCTGGGAAGAGGGGCGGGGCCGGCGCAAGGGGACGTGTCCCCCAGCAGATGGCGGCTGGGGTCCTAAAGCCCGATCAAGCCTGTCTCCCGGAAAGCAACCTGCAGCCTTCACGCCCACTCGGAAGGCTGCTTCGGGGAGGCTGGACCCCCCACGCGTGGCCCTTTTCGGGCCTAGCGTGGTAACCCAGGTACAGAGACCAGACCCCCGGGCCAGTGGCGCTAGGGGCGTGGCTAGACCCAAGCCCGGGCCGGGAAGAGGGGCGGGGCCGGTGCGCGGTTACGTGACCCCCAGGCAGATGGCGGCCGGGGTCCTCAAGCCCGATCAAGCCTGTCTCCCGGAATGCAACCAGCAGCCTTCACGCCCACTCGGAAGGCTGCTTCTTGGAGGCTGGACCCCCCACGCGTGGCGCTTTTCGGGCCTAGAGTGGTAACCCAGGTACAGCGACCAGACCCCCGGGCCAGTGGCGCTAGGGGCGTGGCTAGACCCAAGCCCGGGCCGGGAAGAGGGGCGGGGCCGGTGCGCGGGGACGTGACCCCCAGGCAGATGGCGGCCGGGGTCCTCAAGCCCGATCAAGCCTGTCTCCCGGAATGCAACCAGCAGCCTTCACGCCCACTCGGAAGGCTGCTTCGGGGAGGCTGGACCCCCCACGCGTGGCCCTTTTCAGGCCTAGCGTGGTAACCCAGGTACAGTGACCAGACCCCCGGGCCAGTGGCGCTAGGGGCGTTGCGAGACCCAAGCCCGGGCCGGGAAGAGGGGCGGGGCCGGTGCGCGGTGACGTGACCCCCAGCAGATGGCGGCCGGGGTCCTCAAGCCCCATCAAGCCTGTCTCCCGGAATGCAACCAGCAGCCTTCACGCCCACTCGGAAGGCTGCTTCGGGGAAGCTGGACCCACCACACGTGGCCCATTTCGGGCCTAGCGTGGTAAGCCAGGTACAGCGACCAGACCCCCGGGCCTGTGGCGCTAGGGGTGTGGTTGACCCAAGTCCGGGGTAGGAAGAGGGGCGGGGCCGATGCGTGGGGACGTGACCCCCGGCAGATGGTGGCCGGGGTCCTCAAGCCCGATCAAGCCTGTCTCCCGGAATTCAACCAGCAGCCTTCACGCCCACTCGGAAGGCTGCTTCGGGGAGGCTGGACCCCCCACGCGTGGCCCTTTTCGGGCCTAGCATGGTAACCCAGGTACAGGGACCAGACCCCTGGGCCAGTGGCGCTAGGGGCGTGGCTAGACCCAAGCCCGGGCCGGGAAAAAGGGCATTGATGGCGTGCGGGGACGTGATCCCCAGCAGACGGCAGCCTTGTCCTCAAGCCCGATCAGGCCTATCTACCAGAATGCAACCAGCAGCCTTCACGCCCACTCGGAAGGCTGCTTCAGGGAGGCTGGACCCCCCATGCGTGGCCCTTTTCGGGCCTAGCTTGGTAACCCAGGTACAGCGACCAGACCCCCGGGCCAGTGGCGCTAGGGGCGTGGCTAGACCCAAGCCCGGGCCGGGAAGAGGGGCGGGGCCGGTGCGCGGGGACGTGACCCCCGGCAGATGGCGGCCAGGGTCCTCAAGCCCGATCAAGCCTGTCTCCCGGAATGCAACCAGCAGCCTTCACGCCCACTCGGAAGGCTGCTTCGGGACGGCTGGACCCCCCACGCGTGGCTCCTTTTAAGAGTAGCGTGGTAAGCCAGGTACAGCGACCAGACACTCGAGCCAGTGGCGCTAGAGGCGTGGCTAGACCCAAGCCCGGGACGGGAAGAGTGGTGGGGCCGCTGCGCGGGGACGTGTCCCCCAGCAGATGGCGGCTGGGGTCCTAAAGCCCAATCAAGCCTGTCTCCCGGAAAGCAACCTGCAGCCTTCACGCCCACTCGGAAGGCTGCTTCGGGGAGGCTGGACCCCCCACGCGTGGCCCTTTTCGGGCCTAGCGTGGTAACCCAGGTACAGAGACCAGACCCCCGGGCCAGTGGCGCTAGGGGCGTGGCTAGACCCAAGCCCGGGGCGGGAAGAGGGGCGGGGCCGGTGCGCGGGGACGTGACCCCCGGCACATGGCGGCCGGGGTCCTCAAGCCCCATCAAGCCTGTCTCCCGGAATGCAACCAGCAGCCTTCACGCCCACTCGGAAGGCTGCTTCGGGGAGGCTGGACCCCCCACGCGTGGCCCTTTTCGGGCCTCGCGTGGTAACCCAGGTACAGTGACCAGACCCCCGGGCCAGTGGCGCTAGGGGCGTGGCTAGACACAAGCCCGGGACGGGAAGAGTGGTGGGGCCGCTGCGCGGGGACGTGACCCCCAGGCAGATGGCGGCCGGGGTCCTCAAGCCCGATCAAGCCTGTCTCCCGGAATGCAACCAGCAGCCTTCACGCCCACTCGGAAGGCTGCTTCGGGGAGGCTGGACCCCCCACGCGTGGCCCTTTTCGGGCCTAGCATGGTAACCCAGGTACAGCGACCAGACCCCCGGGCCAGTGGCGCTAGGGGCGTGGCTAGACACAAGCCCGGGCCGGGAAGAGGGGCGGGGCCGCTGCGCAGGGACGTGACCCCCGGCAGATGGCGGCCGGGGTCCTCAAGCCCGATCAAGCCTGTCTACCGGAATGCAACCAGCAGCCTTCACGCCCACTCGGAAGGCTGCTTCGGGGAGGCTGGACCCCCCTCGCGTGGCCCTTTTCGGGCCTAGCGTGGTAAGCCAGGTACAGCGACCAGACCCACGGGCCAGTGGCGCTAGGGGCGTGGCTAGACCCAAGCCCGGGCCGGGAAGAGGGGCGGGGCCAGTGCGCGGGGACGTGACCCCCAGGCAGATGGCGGCCGGGGTCCTCAAGCCCCATCAAGCCTGTCTCCCGGAATGCAACCAGCAGCCTTCACGCCCACTCGGAAGGCTGCTTCGGGGAGGCTGGACCCCCCACGCGTGGCCCTTTTCGGGCCTAGCGTGGTAAGCCAGGTACAGCGACCAGACCCCCGGGCCAGTGGCGCTAGGGGCGTGGCTAGACCCAAGCCCGGGCCGGGAAGAGGGGCGGGGCCGGTGCGCGGGGACGTGACCCCCAGGCAGATGGCGGCCGGGGTCCTCTAGCCCGATCAAGCCTGTCTCCCGGAATGCAACCAGCAGCCTTCACGCCCACTCGGAAGGCTGCTTCAGGGAGGCTGGACCCCCCACGCGTGGCCCTTTTCGGGCCTAGCTTGGTAACCCAGGTACAGCGACCAGACCCCCGGGCCAGTGGCGCTAGGGGCGTGGCTAGACCCAAGCCCGGGGCGGGAAGAGGGGCGGGGCCGGTGCGCGGGGACGTGACCCCTGGCAGATGGCGGCCGGGGTCCTCAAGCCCCATCAAGCCTGTCTCCCGGAATGCAACCAGCAGCCTTCACGCCCACTCGGAAGGCTGCTTTGGGGAGGCTGGACCCCCCACGCGTGGCCCTTTTCGGGCCTAGAGTGGTAACCCAGGTACAGCGACCAGACCCCCGGGCCAGTGGCGCTAGGGGCGTTGCGAGAACCAAGCCCGGGCCGGGAAGAGGGGCGGGGCCGGTGCGCGGTTACGTGACCCCCGGCAGATGGCGGCTGGGGTCCTCAAGCCCCATCAAGCCTGTCTCCCGGAATGCAACCAGCAGCCTTCACGCCCACTCGGAAGGCTGCTTCGGGGAAGCTGTACCCACCACACGTGGCCCATTTCGGGCCTAGCGTGGTAAGCCCGGTACAGCGACCAGACCCCCGGGCCTGTGGCGCTAGGGGTGTGGTTGACCCAAGTCCGGGGTAGGAAGAGGGGCGGGGCCGATGCGTGGGGACGTGACCCCCGGCAGATGGTGGCCGGCGTCCTCAAGCCCGATCAAGCCTGTCTCCCGGAATGCAACCAGCAGCCTTCACGCCCACTCGGAAGGCTGCTTCGGGGAGGCTGGACCCCCCACGCGTGGCCCTTTTCGGGCCTAGCATGGTAACCCAGGTACAGGGACCAGACCCCCGGGCCAGTGGCGCTAGGGGCGTGGCTAGACCCAAGCCCGGCCCGGGAAAAAGGGCATTGATGGCGTGCGGGGACGTGATCCCCAGCAGACGGCAGCCTTGTCCTCAAGCCCGATCAGGCCTATCTACCAGAATGCAACCAGCAGCCTTCACGCCCACTCGGAAGGCTGCTTCAGGGAGGCTGGACCCCCCACGCGTGGCCCTTTTCGGGCCTAGCGTGGTAAGCCAGGTACAGAGACCAGACCCCCGGGCCAGTGGCGCTAGGGGCGTGGCTAGACCCAAGCCCGGGCCGGGAAGAGGGGCGGGGCTGGTGCACGGGGACGTGACCCCCAGCAGATGGCGGCTGGGGTCCTCAAGCCCAATCAAGCCTGTCTCCCAGAATGCAACCAGCAGCCTTCACGCCCACTCGGAAGGCTGCTTCGGGGAGGCTGGACCCCCCACGCGTGGCCCTTTTCGGGCCTAGCGTGGTAACCCAGGTACAGTGACCAGAACCCCGGGCCAGTGGCGCTAGGGGCGTGGCTAGACCCAAGCCCGGGCCGGGAAGAGGGGCGGGGCCGGTGCGCGGGTACGTGACCCCCGGCAGATGGCGGCCGGGGTCCTCAAGCCTGATCAAGCCTGTCTCCCGGAATGCAACCAGCAGCCTTCACGCCCACTCGGAAGGCTGCTTCGGGGAGGCTGGACCCCCCACGCGTGGCCCTTTTCGGGCCTAGCGTGGTAAGCCAGGTACAGCGACCAGACCCCCGGGCCAGTGGCGCTAGGGGCGTGGCTAGACCCAAGCCCGGGCCGGGAAGAGGGGTGGGGCCGGTGAGCGGGGACGTGACCCCCAGGCAGATGGCGGCCGGGGTCCTCAAGCCCGATCAAGCCTGTCTCCCGGAATGCAACCAGCAGCCTTCACGCCCACTCGGAAGGCTGCTTCGGGGAGGCTGGACCCCCCACGCGTGGCCCTTTTCGGGCCTAGCGTGGTAACCCAGGTACAGAGACCAGACCCCCGGGCCAGTGGTGCTAGGGGCATGGCTAGACCCAAGCCCGGGCCGGGAAGAGGGGCGGGGCCGGTGCGCGGGGACGTGACCCCCAGGCAGATGGCGGCCGGGGTCCTCAAGCCCCATAGCCTGTCTCCCGGAATGCAACCAGCAGCCTTCACGCCCACTCGGAAGGCTGCTTCGGGGAGGCTGGACCCCCCACGCATGGCCCTTGTCGGGCTTAGCGTGGTAAGCCAGGTACAGCGACCAGACCCCCGGGCCAGTGGCGCTAGGGGCGTGGCTAGACCCAAGCCCGGGCCGGGAAGAGGGGCGGGGCCGGTGCGCGGTTACGTGACCCCCGGCAGATGGCGGCCGGGGTCCTCAAGCCCCATCAAGCCTGTCTCCCGGAATGCAACCAGCAGCCTTCACGCCCACTCGGAAGGCTGCTTCGGGGAGGCTGGACCCCCCACACGTGGCCCTTTTCGGGCCTAGCATGGTAACCCAGGTACAGTGACCAGACCCCCGGCCCAGTGGCGCTAGGGGCCTGGCTAGACCCAAGCCCGGGCCGGGAAGAGGGGCGGGGCCGGTGCGCGGGGACTTGACCCCCGGCAGATGGCGGCCGGGGTCCTCAAGCCCGATCAAGCCTGTCTCCCGTAATGCAACCAGCAGCCTTCACGCCCACTCGGAAGGCTGCTTCGGGGAGGCTGGACCCCCCATGCGTGGCCCTTTTCGGGCCTAGCGTGGTAAGCCAGGTACAGAGACCAGACCCCCGGGCCAGTGGCGCTAGGGGCGTGGCTAGACCCAAGCCCGGGCTGGGAAGAGGGGCGGGGCCGGTGCGTGGGGACGTGACCCCCAGGCAGATGGCGGCCGGGGTCCTCAAGCCCGATCAAGCCTGTCTCCCGGAATGCAACCAGCAGCCTTCACGCCCACTCGGAAGGCTGCTTCAGGGAGGCTGGACCCCCCACGCGTGGCCCTTTTCGGGCCTAGCGTGGTAACCCAGGTACAGCGACCAGACCCCCCGGCCAGTGGCGCTAGGGGCGTTGCTAGACCCAAGCCCGGGCCGGGAAGAGGGGCGGGGCCGGTGCGTGGGGACCTGACCCCCAGGCAGATGGCGGCCGGGGTCCTCAAGCCCGATCAAGCCTGTCTCCCAGAATGCAACCAGCAGCCTTCACGCCCACTCGGAAGGCTGCTTCGGGGAGGCTGGACCCCCCACGCGTGGCCCTTTTCGGGCCTAGCGTGGTAAGCCAGGTACAGAGACCAGACCCCCGGGCCAGTGGCGCTAGGGGCGTGGCTAGACCCAAGCCCGGGCCGGGAAGAGGGGCGGGGCCGGTGCGCGGGCACGTGACCCCCAGGCAGATGGCGGCCGGGGTCCTCAAGCCCGATCAAGCCTGTCTCCCGGAATGCAACCAGCAGCCTTCACGCCCACTCGGAAGGCTGCTTTGGGGAGGCTGGACCCCCCACGCGTGGCCCTTTTCGGGCCTAGCGTGGTAAGCCAGGTACAGAGACCAGACCCCCGGGCCAGTGGCGCTAGGGGCATGGCTAGACCCAAGCCCGGGCCGGGAAGAGGGGCGGGGCCGGTGCGCAGGGACGTGACCCCCAGGCAGATGGCGGCCGGGGTCCTCAAGCCCCATCAAGCCTGTCTCCCGGAATGCAACCAGCAGCCTTCACGCCCACTCGGAAGGCTGCTTCGGGGAGGCTGGACCCCCCACGCGTGGCCCTTGTCGGGCCTAGCGTGGTAAGCCAGGTACAGCGACCAGACCCCCGGGCCAGTGGCGCTAGGGGCGTGGCTAGACCCAAGCCCGGGCCGGGAAGAGGGGCGGGGCCGGTGCGCGGGGACGTGACCCCCGGCAGATGGCGGCCGGGGTCCTCAAGCCCCATCAAGCCTGTCTCCCGGAATGCAACCAGCAGCCTTCACGCCCACTCGGAAGGCTGCTTCGGGGAGGCTGGACCCCCCACGCGTGGCCCTTTTCGGGCCTAGCATGGTAACCCAGGTACAGAGACCAGACCCCCGGCCCAGTGGCGCTAGGGGCCTGGCTAGACCCAAGCCCGGGCCGGGAAGAGGGGCGGGGCCGGTGCGCGGGGACTTGACCCCCGGCAGATGGCGGCCGGGGTCCTCAAGCCCGATCAAGCCTGTCTCCCGTAATGCAACCAGCAGCCTTCACGCCCACTCGGAAGGCTGCTTCGGGGAGGCTGGACCCCCCATGCGTGGCCCTTTTCGGGCCTAGCGTGGTAAGCCAGGTACAGAGACCAGACCCCCGGGCCAGTGGCGCTAGGGGCGTGGCTAGACCCAAGCCCGGGCTGGGAAGAGGGGCGGGGCCGGTGCGTGGGGACCTGACCCCCAGGCAGATGGCGGCCGGGGTCCTCAAGCCCGATCAAGCCTGTCTCCCGGAATGCAACCAGCAGCCTTCACGCCCACTCGGAAGGCTGCTTCAGGGAGGCTGGACCCCCCACGCGTGGCCCTTTTCGGGCCTAGCGTGGTAACCCAGGTACAGCGACCAGACCCCCCGGCCAGTGGCGCTAGGGGCGTGGCTAGACCCAAGCCCGGGCCGGGAAGAGGGGCGGGGCCGGTGCGTGGGGACGTGACCCCCAGGCAGATGGCGGCCGGGGTCCTCAAGCCCGATCAAGCCTGTCTCCCAGAATGCAACCAGCAGCCTTCACGCCCACTCGGAAGGCTGCTTCGGGGAGGCTGGACCCCCCACGCGTGGCCCTTTTCGGGCCTAGCGTGGTAAGCCAGGTACAGAGACCAGACCCCCGGGCCAGTGGCGCTAGGGGCGTGGCTAGACCCAAGCCCGGGCCGGGAAGAGGGGCGGGGCCGGTGCGCGGGCACGTGACCCCCAGGCAGATGGCGGCCGGGGTCCTCAAGCCCGATCAAGCCTGTCTCCCGGAATGCAACCAGCAGCCTTCACGCCCACTCGGAAGGCTGCTTTGGGGAGGCTGGACCCCCCACGCGTGGCCCTTTTCGGGCCTAGCGTGGTAAGCCAGGTACAGAGACGAGACCCCCGGGCCAGTGGCGCTAGGGGCATGGCTAGACCCAAGCCCGGGCCGGGAAGAGGGGCGGGGCCGGTGCGCAGGGACGTGACCCCCAGGCAGATGGCGGCCGGGGTCCTCAAGCCCCATCAAGGCTGTCTCCCGGAATGCAACCAGCAGCCTTCACGCCCACTCGGAATGCTGCTTCGGGGAGGCTGGACCCCCCACGCGTGGCCCTTGTCGGGCCTAGCGTGGTAAGCCAGGTACAGCGACCAGACCCCCGGGCCAGTGGCGCTAGGGGCGTGGCTAGACCCAAGCCCGGGCCGGGAAGAGGGGCGGGGCCGGTGCGCGGGGACGTGACCCCCGGCAGATGGCGGCCGGGGTCCTCAAGCCCCATCAAGCCTGTCTCCCGGAATGCAACCAGCAGCCTTCACGCCCACTCAGAAGGCTGCTTCGGGGAGGCTGGACCCCCCACGCGTGGCCCTTTTCGGGCCTAGCATGGTAACCCAGGTACAGCGACCAGACCCCCGGGCCAGTGGCGCTAGGGTCGTGGCTAGACGCAAGCCCGGGCCGGGAAGAGGGGCGGGGCCGGTGCGCGGGGACTTGACCCCCGGCAGATGGCGGCCGGGGTCCTCAAGCCCCATCAAGCCTGTCTCCCGGAATGCAACCAGCAGCCTTCACGCCCACTCGGAAGGCTGCTTCGGGGAGGCTGGACCCCCCATGCGTGGCCCTTTTCGGGCCTAGCGTGGTAACCCAGGTACAGCGACCAGACCCCCGGGCCAGTGGCGCTAGGGGCGTGGCTAGACCCAAGCCCGGGCTGGGAAGAGGGGCGGGGCCGGTGCGCGGGGACCTGACCCCCAGGCAGATGGCGGCCGGGGTCCTCAAGCCCGATCAAGCCTGTCTCCCGGAATGCAACCAGCAGCCTTCACGCCCACTCGGAAGGCTGCTTCGGGGAGGCTGGACCCCCCACGCGTGGCCCTTTTCGGGCCAGGCGTGGTAACCCAGGTACAGCGACCAGACCCCCGGGCCAGTGGCGCTAGGGGCGTGGCTAGACCCAAGCCCGGGCCGGGAAGAGGGCCGTGGCCGTTGCGCGGGGACGTGACCCCCGCAAGATGGCGGCCGGGGTCCTCAAGCCCGATCAAGCCTGTCTCCCGGAATGCAACCAGCAGCCTTCACGCCCACTCGGAAGGCTGCTTCGGGGAGGCTGGACCCCCCACGCGTGGCCCTTTTCGGGCCTAGCGTGGTAAGCCAGGTACAGAGACCAGACCCCCGGGCCAGTGGCGCTAGGGGCATGGCTAGACCCAAGCCCGGGCCGGGAAGAGGGGCGGGGCCGGTGCGCGGGGACTTGACCCCCGGCAGATGGCGGCCGGGGCCTCAAGCCCCATCAAGCCTGTCTCCCGGAATGCAACCAGCAGCCTTCACGCCCACTCGGAAGGCTGCTTCGGGGAGGCTGGACCCCCCACGTGTGGCCCTTTTCGGGCCTAGCGTGGTAACCCAGGTACAGAGACCAGACCCCCGGGCCAGTGGCGCTAGGGGCGTGGCTAGACCCAAGCCCGGGCCGGGAAGAGGGGCGGGGCCGGTGCGCGGGGACGTGACCCCCAGGCAGATGGCGGCCGGGGTCCTCAAGCCTGATCAAGCCTGTCTCCCGGAATGCAACCAGCAGCCTTCACGCCCACTCGGAAGGCTGCTTCGGGGAGGCTGGACCCCCCACGCGTGGCCCTTTTCGGGCCTAGCGTGGTAACCCAGGTACAGAGACCAGACCCCCGGGCCAGTGGCGCTAGGGGCGTGGCTAGACCCAAGCCCGGGCCGGGAAGAGGGGCGGGGCCGGTGCGCGGGTACGTGACCCCCGGCAGATGGCGGCCGGGGTCCTCAAGCCCGATCAAGCCTGTCTCCCGGAATGCAACCAGCAGCCTTCACGCCCACTCGGAAGGCTGCTTCGGGGAGGCTGGACCCCCCACGCGTGGCCCTTTTCGGGCCTAGCGTGGTAAGCCAGGTACAGTGACCAGACCCCCGGGCCAGTGGCGCTAGGGGCGTGGCTAGACCCAAGCCCGGGCCGGGAAGAGGGGCGGGGCCGGTGAGCGGGGACGTGACCCCCAGGCAGATGGCGGCCGGGGTCCTCAAGCCCGATCAAGCCTGTCTCCCGGAATGCAACCAGCAGCCTTCACGCCCACTCGGAA
This sequence comes from Ochotona curzoniae, assembly GCF_017591425.1. NCBI lineage: Eukaryota > Metazoa > Chordata > Mammalia > Lagomorpha > Ochotonidae > Ochotona > Ochotona curzoniae. The sequence continues at coordinate 782,076 of NW_024467101.1, forward strand.
GGCTGCTTCGGGGAGGCTGGACCCCCCACGCGTGGCCCTTTTCGGGCCTAGCGTGGTAACCCAGGTACAGCGACCAGACCCCCGGGCCAGTGGTGCTAGGGGCATGGCTAGACCCAAGCCCGGGCCGGGAAGAGGGGCGGGGCCGGTGCGCGGGGACGTGACCCCCAGGCAGATGGCGGCCGGGGTCCTCAAGCCCCATCAAGCCTGTCTCCCGGAATGCAACCAGCAGCCTTCACGCCCACTCGGAAGGCTGCTTCGGGGAGGCTGGACCCCCCACGCATGGCCCTTGTCGGGCCTAGCGTGGTAAGCCAGGTACAGCGACCAGACCCCCGGGCCAGTGGCGCTAGGGGCGTGGCTAGACCCAAGCCCGGGCCGGGAAGAGGGGCGGGGCCGGTGCGCGGGTACGTGACCCCCGGCAGATGGCGGCCGGGGTCCTCAAGCCCCATCAAGCCTGTCTCCCGGAATGCAACCAGCAGCCTTCACGCCCACTCGGAAGGCTGCTTCGGGGAGGCTGGACCCCCCACGCGTGGCCCTTTTCGGGCCTAGCGTGGTAACCCAGGTACAGCGACCAGACCCCCGGCCCAGTGGCGCTAGGGGCGTGGCTAGACCCAAGCCCGGGCCGGGAAGAGGGGCGGGGCCGGTGCGCGGGGACTTGACCCCCGGCAGATGGCGGCCGGGGTCCTCAAGCCCGATCAAGCCTGTCTCCCGGAATGCAACCAGCAGCCTTCACGCCCACTCGGAAGGCTGCTTCGGGGAGGCTGGACCCCCCATGCGTGGCCCTTTTCGGGCCTAGCGTGGTAAGCCAGGTACAGAGACCAGACCCCCGGGCCAGTGGCGCTAGGGGCGTGGCTAGACCCAAGCCCGGGCCGGGAAGAGGGGCGGGGCCGGTGCGCGGGGACGTGACCCCCAGGCAGATGGCGGCCGGGGTCCTCAAGCCCGATCAAGCCTGTCTCCCGGAATGCAACCAGCAGCCTTCACGCCCACTCGGAAGGCTGCTTCAGGGAGGCTGGACCCCCCACGCGTGGCCCTTTTCGGGCCTAGCGTGGTAAGCCAGGTACAGCGACCAGACCCCCGGCCAGTGGCGCTAGGGGCGTGGCTAGACCCAAGCCCGGGCCGGGAAGAGGGGCGGGGCCGGTGCGCGGGGACGTGACCCCCAGGCAGATGGCGGCCGGGGTCCTCAAGCCCGATCAAGCCTGTCTCCCAGAATGCAACCAGCAGCCTTCACGCCCACTCGGAAGGCTGCTTCGGGGAGGCTGGACCCCCCACGCGTGGCCCTTTTCGGGCCTAGCGTGGTAAGCCAGGTACAGAGACCAGACCCCCGGGCCAGTGGCGCTAGGGGCGTGGCTAGACCCAAGCCCGGGCCGGGAAGAGGGGCGGGGCCGGTGCGCGGGGACGTGACCCCCAGGCAGATGGCGGCCGGGGTCCTCAAGCCCGATCAAGCCTGTCTCCCGGAATGCAACCAGCAGCCTTCACGCCCACTCGGAAGGCTGCTTTGGGGAGGCTGGACCCCCCACGCGTGGCCCTTTTCGGGCCTAGCGTGGTAAGCCAGGTACAGCGACCAGACCCCCGGGCCAGTGGCGCTAGGGGCGTGGCTAGACCCAAGCCCGGGCCGGGAAGAGGGGCGGGGCCGGTGCGCAGGGACGTGACCCCCAGGCAGATGGCGGCCGGGGTCCTCAAGCCCCATCAAGCCTGTCTCCCGGAATGCAACCAGCAGCCTTCACGCCCACTCGGAAGGCTGCTTCGGGGAGGCTGGACCCCCCACGCGTGGCCCTTGTCGGGCCTAGCGTGGTAAGCCAGGTACAGCGACCAGACCCCCGGGCCAGTGGCGCTAGGGGCGTGGCTAGACCCAAGCCCGGGCCGGGAAGAGGGGCGGGGCCGGTGCGCGGGGACGTGACCCCCGGCAGATGGCGGCCGGGGTCCTCAAGCCCCATCAAGCCTGTCTCCCGGAATGCAACCAGCAGCCTTCACGCCCACTCAGAAGGCTGCTTCGGGGAGGCTGGACCCCCCACGCGTGGCCCTTTTCGGGCCTAGCGTGGTAACCCAGGTACAGCGACCAGACCCCCGGGCCAGTGGCGCTAGGGGCGTGGCTAGACGCAAGCCCGGGCCGGGAAGAGGGGCGGGGCCGGTGCGCGGGGACGTGACCCCCGGCAGATGGCGGCCGGGGTCCTCAAGCCCCATCAAGCCTGTCTCCCGGAATGCAACCAGCAGCCTTCACGCCCACTCGGAAGGCTGCTTCGGGGAGGCTGGACCCCCCATGCGTGGCCCTTTTCGGGCCTAGCGTGGTAACCCAGGTACAGCGACCAGACCCCCGGGCCAGTGGCGCTAGGGGCGTGGCTAGACCCAAGCCCGGGCCGGGAAGAGGGGCGGGGCCGGTGCGCGGGGACGTGACCCCCAGGCAGATGGCGGCCGGGGTCCTCAAGCCCGATCAAGCCTGTCTCCCGGAATGCAACCAGCAGCCTTCACGCCCACTCGGAAGGCTGCTTCGGGGAGGCTGGACCCCCCACGCGTGGCCCTTTTCGGGCCTAGCGTGGTAACCCAGGTACAGCGACCAGACCCCCGGGCCAGTGGCGCTAGGGGCGTGGCTAGACCCAAGCCCGGGCCGGGAAGAGGGCCGGGGCCGGTGCGCGGGGACGTGACCCCCGGCAGATGGCGGCCGGGGTCCTCAAGCCCGATCAAGCCTGTCTCCCGGAATGCAACCAGCAGCCTTCACGCCCACTCGGAAGGCTGCTTCGGGGAGGCTGGACCCCCCACGCGTGGCCCTTTTCGGGCCTAGCGTGGTAAGCCAGGTACAGCGACCAGACCCCCGGGCCAGTGGCGCTAGGGGCGTGGCTAGACCCAAGCCCGGGCCGGGAAGAGGGGCGGGGCCGGTGCGCGGGGACGTGACCCCCGGCAGATGGCGGCCGGGGTCCTCAAGCCCCATCAAGCCTGTCTCCCGGAATGCAACCAGCAGCCTTCACGCCCACTCGGAAGGCTGCTTCGGGGAGGCTGGACCCCCCACGCGTGGCCCTTTTCGGGCCTAGCGTGGTAACCCAGGTACAGCGACCAGACCCCCGGGCCAGTGGCGCTAGGGGCGTGGCTAGACCCAAGCCCGGGCCGGGAAGAGGGGCGGGGCCGGTGCGCGGGGACGTGACCCCCAGGCAGATGGCGGCCGGGGTCCTCAAGCCCGATCAAGCCTGTCTCCCGGAATGCAACCAGCAGCCTTCACGCCCACTCGGAAGGCTGCTTCGGGGAGGCTGGACCCCCCACGCGTGGCCCTTTTCGGGCCTAGCGTGGTAACCCAGGTACAGCGACCAGACCCCCGGGCCAGTGGCGCTAGGGGCGTGGCTAGACCCAAGCCCGGGCCGGGAAGAGGGGCGGGGCCGGTGCGCGGGGACGTGACCCCCAGGCAGATGGCGGCCGGGGTCCTCAAGCCCGATCAAGCCTGTCTCCCGGAATGCAACCAGCAGCCTTCACGCCCACTCGGAAGGCTGCTTCGGGGAGGCTGGACCCCCCACGCGTGGCCCTTTTCGGGCCTAGCGTGGTAAGCCAGGTACAGCGACCAGACCCCCGGGCCAGTGGCGCTAGGGGCGTGGCTAGACCCAAGCCCGGGCCGGGAAGAGGGGCGGGGCCGGTGCGCGGGGACGTGACCCCCGGCAGATGGCGGCCGGGGTCCTCAAGCCCGATCAAGCCTGTCTCCCGCAATGCAACCAGCAGCCTTCACGCCCACTCGGAAGGCTGCTTCGGGGAGGCTGGACCCCCCACGCGTGGCCCTTTTCGGGCCTAGCGTGGTAACCCAGGTACAGCGACCAGACCCCCGGGCCAGTGGCGCTAGGGGCGTGGCTAGACCCAAGCCCGGGCCGGGAAGAGGGGCGGGGCCGGTGCGCGGGACGTGACCCCCGGCAGATGGCGGCCGGGGTCCTCAAGCCCGATCAAGCCTGTCTCCCGGAATGCAACCAGCAGCCTTCACGCCCACTCGGAAGGCTGCTTCGGGGAGCCTGAACCCCCCCACGCATGGCCCTTTTCGGGCCTAGCGTGGTAAGCCAGGTACAGCGACCAGACCCCCGGGCCAGTGGCGCTAGGGGCGTGGCTAGACCCAAGCCCGGGCCGGGAAGAGGGGCGGGGCCGGTGCGCGGTGACGTGACCCCCGGCAGATGGCGGCCGGGGTCCTCAAGCCCGATCAAGCCTGTCTCCCGGAATGCAACCAGCAGCCTTCACGCCCACTCGGAAGGCTGCTTCGGGGAGGCTGGACCCCCCACGCGTGGCCCTTTTCGGGCCTAGCGTGGTAACCCAGGTACAGCGACCAGACCCCCGGGCCAGTGGCGCTAGGGGCGTGGCTAGACCCAAGCCCGGGCCGGGAAGAGGGGCGGGGCCGGTGCGCGGGGACGTGACCCCCGCAGATGGCGGCCGGGGTCCTCAAGCCCGATCAAGCCTGTCTCCCGGAATGCAACCAGCAGCCTTCACGCCCACTCGGAAGGCTGCTTCGGGGAGGCTGGACCCCCCACGCGTGGCCCTTTTCGGGCCTAGCGTGGTAAGCCAGGTACAGCGACCAGACCCCCGGGCCAGTGGCGCTAGGGGCGTGGCTAGACCCAAGCCCGGGCCGGGAAGAGGGGCGGGGCCGGTGCGCGGGGACGTGACCCCCGGCAGATGGCGGCCGGGGTCCTCAAGCCCCATCAAGCCTGTCTCCCGGAATGCAACCAGCAGCCTTCACGCCCACTCGGAAGGCTGCTTCGGGGAGGCTGGACCCCCCACGCGTGGCCCTTTTCGGGCCTAGCGTGGTAACCCAGGTACAGCGACCAGACCCCCGGGCCAGTGGCGCTAGGGGCGTGGCTAGACCCAAGCCCGGGCCGGGAAGAGGGGCGGGGCCGGTGCGCGGGGACGTGACCCCCAGGCAGATGGCGGCCGGGGTCCTCAAGCCCGATCAAGCCTGTCTCCCGGAATGCAACCAGCAGCCTTCACGCCCACTCGGAAGGCTGCTTCGGGGAGGCTGGACCCCCCACGCGTGGCCCTTTTCGGGCCTAGCGTGGTAACCCAGGTACAGCGACCAGACCCCCGGGCCAGTGGCGCTAGGGGCGTGGCTAGACCCAAGCCCGGGCCGGGAAGAGGGGCGGGGCCGGTGCGCGGGGACGTGACCCCCAGGCAGATGGCGGCCGGGGTCCTCAAGCCCGATCAAGCCTGTCTCCCGGAATGCAACCAGCAGCCTTCACGCCCACTCGGAAGGCTGCTTTGGGGAGGCTGGACCCCCCACGCGTGGCCCTTTTCGGGCCTAGCGTGGTAACCCAGGTACAGCGACCAGACCCCCGGGCCAGTGGCGCTAGGGGCGTGGCTAGACCCAAGCCCGGGCCGGGAAGAGGGGCGGGGCCGGTGCGCGGGGACGTGACCCCCAGGCAGATGGCGGCCGGGGTCCTCAAGCCTGATCAAGCCTGTCTCCCGGAATGCAACCAGCAGCCTTCACGCCCACTCGGAAGGCTGCTTCGGGGAGGCTGGACCCCCCACGCGTGGCCCTTTTCGGGCCTAGCGTGGTAAGCCAGGTACAGCGACCAGACCCCCGGGCCAGTGGCGCTAGGGGCGTGGCTAGACCCAAGCCCGGGCCGGGAAGAGGGGCGGGGCCGGTGCGCAGGGACGTGACCCCCGGCAGATGGCGGCCGGGGTCCTCAAGCCCGATCAAGCCTGTCTCCCGGAATGCAACCAGCAGCCTTCACGCCCACTCGGAAGGCTGCTTCGGGGAGGCTGGACCCCCCACGCGTGGCCCTTTTCGGGCCTAGCGTGGTAACCCAGGTACAGAGACCAGACCCCCGGGCCAGTGGCGCTAGGGGCGTGGCTAGACCCAAGCCCGGGCCGGGAAGAGGGGCGGGGCCGGTGCGCGGGGACGTGACCCCCGCAAGATGGCGGCCGGGGTCCTCAAGCCCGATCAAGCCTGTCTCCCGGAATGCAACCAGCAGCCTTCACGCCCACTCGGAAGGCTGCTTCGGGGAGGCTGGACCCCCCATGCGTGGCCCTTTTCGGGCCTAGCGTGGTAAGCCAGGTACAGCGACCAGACCCCCGGGCCAGTGGCGCTAGGGGCGTGGCTAGACCCAAGCCCGGGCCGGGAAGAGGGGCGGAGCCGGTGCGCGGGGACGTGACCCCCAGGCAGATGGCGGCCGGGGTCCTCAAGCCCGATCAAGCCTGTCTCCCGGAATGCAACCAGCAGCCTTCACGCCCACTCGGAAGGCTGCTTCGGGGAGGCTGGACCCCCCACGCGTGGCCCTTTTCGGGCCTAGCGTGGTAAGCCAGGTACAGCGACCAGACCCCCGGGCCAGTGGCGCTAGGGGCGTGGCTAGACCCAAGCCCGGGCCGGGAAGAGGGGCGGGGCCGGTGCGCGGGGACGTGACCCCCGGCAAATGGCGGCCGGGGTCCTCAAGCCCGATCAAGCCTGTCTCCCGGAATGCAACCAGCAGCCTTCACGCCCACTCGGAAGGCTGGACCCCCCACGCGTGGCCCTTTTCGGGCCTAGCGTGGTAAGCCAGGTACAGAGACCAGACCCCCGGGCCAGTGGCGCTAGGGGCGTGGCTAGACCCAAGCCCGGGCCGGGAAGAGGGGCGGGGCCGTTGCGCGGGGACGTGACCCCCGGCAGATGGCGGCCGGGGTCCTCAAGCCCGATCAAGCCTGTCTCCCGGAATGCAACCAGCAGCCTTCACGCCCACTCGGAAGGCTGCTTCGGGGAGGCTGGACCCCCCACGCGTGGCCCTTTTCGGGCCTAGCGTGGTAACCCAGGTACAGCGACCAGACCCCCGGGCCAGTGGCGCTAGGGGCGTGGCTAGACCCAAGCCCGGGCCGGGAAGAGGGGCGGGGCCGGTGCGCGGGGACGTGACCCCCGGCACATGGCGGCCGGGGTCCTCAAGCCCCATCAAGCCTGTCTCCCGGAATGCAACCAGCAGCCTTCACGCCCACTCGGAAGGCTGCTTCGGGGAGGCTGGACCCCCCACGCGTGGCCCTTTTCGGGCCTAGCGTGGTAAGCCAGGTACAGCGACCAGACCCCCGGGCCAGTGGCGCTAGGGGCGTGGCTAGACCCAAGCCCGGGCCGGGAAGAGGGGCGGGGCCGGTGCGCGGGGACGTGACCCCCGGCACATGGCGGCCGGGTTCCTCAAGCCCGATCAAGCCTGTCTCCCGGAATGCAACCAGCAGCCTTCACGCCCACTCGGAAGGCTGCTTCGGGGAGGCTGGACCCCCCACGCGTGGCCCTTTTCGGGCCTAGCGTGGTAACCCAGGTACAGCGACCAGACCCCCGGGCCAGTGGCGCTAGGGGCGTGGCTAGACCCAAGCCCGGGCCGGGAAGAGGGGCGGGGCCGGTGCGCGGGGACGTGACCCCCAGGCAGATGGCGGCCGGGGTCCTCAAGCCCGATCAAGCCTGTCTCCCGGAATGCAACCAGCAGCCTTCACGCCCACTCGGAAGGCTGCTTCGGGGAGGCTGGACCCCCCACGCGTGGCCCTTTTCGGGCCTAGCGTGGTAACCCAGGTACAGCGACCAGACCCCCGGGCCAGTGGCGCTAGGGGCGTGGCTAGACCCAAGCCCGGCCGGGAAGAGGGGCGGGGCCGGTGCGCGGGACGTGACCCCCAGCAGATGGCGGCCGGGTCCTCAAGCCCGATCAAGCCTGTCTCCCGGAATGCAACCAGCAGCCTTCACGCCCACTCGGAAGGCTGCTTCGGGGAGGCTGGACCCCCCACGCGTGGCCCTTTTCGGGCCTAGCGTGGTAACCCAGGTACAGCGACCAGACCCCCGGGCCAGTGGCGCTAGGGGCGTGGCTAGACCCAAGCCCGGGCCGGGAAGAGGGGCGGGGCCGGTGCGCAGGGACGTGACCCCCAGGCAGATGGCGGCCGGGGTCCTCAAGCCCGATCAAGCCTGTCTCCCGGAATGCAACCAGCAGCCTTCACGCCCACTCGGAAGGCTGCTTCGGGGAGCCTGGACCCCCCACGCGTGGCCCTTTTCGGGCCTAGCGTGGTAATCCAGGTACAGCGACCAGACCCCCGGGCCAGTGGCGCTAGGGGCGTGGCTAGACCCAAGCCCGGGCCGGGAAGAGGGGCGGGGCCGGTGCGCGGGGACGTGACCCCCAGGCAGATGGCGGCCGGGGTCCTCAAGCCCGATCAAGCCTGTCTCCCGGAATGCAACCAGCAGCCTTCACGCCCACTCGGAAGGCTGCTTCGGGGAGGCTGGACCCCCCACGCGTGGCCCTTTTCGGGCCTAGCGTGGTAACCCAGGTACAGAGACCAGACCCCCGGGCCAGTGGCGCTAGGGGCGTGGCTAGACCCAAGCCCGGGCCGGGAAGAGGGGCGGGGCCGGTGCGCGGGGACGTGACCCCCGGCAGATGGCGGCCGGGGTCCTCAAGCCCGATCAAGCCTGTCTCCCAGAATGCAACCAGCAGCCTTCACGCCCACTCGGAAGGCTGCTTCGGGGAGGCTGGACCCCCCACGCGTGGCCCTTTTCGGGCCTAGCGTGGTAACCCAGGTACAGCGACCAGACCCCCGGGCCAGTGGCGCTAGGGGCGTGGCTAGACCCAAGCCCGGGCCGGGAAGAGGGGCGGGGCCGGTGCGCGGGGACGTGACCCCCAGGCAGATGGCGGCCAGGGTCCTCAAGCCCGATCAAGCCTGTCTCCCGGAATGCAACCAGCAGCCTTCACGCCCACTTGGAAGGCTGCTTCGGGGAGGCTGGACCCCCCACGCGTGGCCCTTTTCGGGCCTAGCGTGGTAACCCAGGTACAGCGACCAGACCCCCGGGCCAGTGGCGCTAGGGGCGTGGCTAGACCCAAGCCCGGGCCGGGAAGAGGGGCGGGGCCGGTGCGCGGGGACGTGACCCCCAGGCAGATGGCGGCCGGGGTCCTCAAGCCCGATCAAGCCTGTCTCCCGGAATGCAACCAGCAGCCTTCACGCCCACTCGGAAGGCTGCTTCGGGGAGGCTGGACCCCCCACGCGTGGCCCTTTTCGGGCCTAGCGTGGTAACCCAGGTACAGCGACCAGACCCCCGGGCCAGTGGCGCTAGGGGCGTGGCTAGACCCAAGCCCGGGCCGGGAAGAGGGGCGGGGCCGGTGCGCGGGGACGTGACCCCCGGCAGATGGCGGCCGGGTCCTCAAGCCCGATCAAGCCTGTCTCCCGGAATGCAACCAGCAGCCTTCACGCCCACTCGGAAGGCTGCTTCGGGGAGGCTGGACCCCCCACGCGTGGCCCTTTTCGGGCCTAGCGTGGTAAGCCAGGTACAGCGACCAGACCCCCGGGCCAGTGGCGCTAGGGGCGTGGCTAGACCCAAGCCCGGGCCGGGAAGAGGGGCGGGGCCGGTGCGCAGGGACGTGACCCCCGGCAGATGGCGGCCGGGGTCCTCAAGCCCGATCAAGCCTGTCTCCCGGAATGCAACCAGCAGCCTTCACGCCCACTCGGAAGGCTGCTTCGGGGAGGCTGGACCCCCCACGCGTGGCCCTTTTCGGGCCTAGCGTGGTAAGCCAGGTACAGCGACCAGACCCCCGGGCCAGTGGCGCTAGGGGCGTGGCTAGACCCAAGCCCGGGCCGGGAAGAGGGGCGGGGCCGGTGCGCGGGGACGTGACCCCCAGGCAGATGGCGGCCGGGGTCCTCAAGCCCGATCAAGCCTGTCTCCCGGAATGCAACCAGCAGCCTTCACGCCCACTCGGAAGGCTGCTTCGGGGAGGCTGGACCCCCCACGCGTGGCCCTTTTCGGGCCTAGCGTGGTAACCCAGGTACAGCGACCAGACCCCCGGGCCAGTGGCGCTAGGGGCGTGGCTAGACCCAAGCCCGGGCCGGGAAGAGGGGCGGGGCCGGTGCGCGGGGACGTGACCCCCGGCAGATGGCGGCCGGGGTCCTCAAGCCCGATCAAGCCTGTCTCCCGGAATGCAACCAGCAGCCTTCACGCCCACTCGGAAGGCTGCTTCGGGGAGGCTGGACCCCCCACGCGTGGCCCTTTTCGGGCCTAGCGTGGTAACCCAGGTACAGCGACCAGACCCCCGGGCCAGTGGCGCTAGGGGCGTGGCTAGACCCAAGCCCGGGCCGGGAAGAGGGGCGGGGCCGGTGCGCAGGGACGTGACCCCCGGCAGATGGCGGCCGGGGTCCTCAAGCCCGATCAAGCCTGTCTCCCGGAATGCAACCAGCAGCCTTCACGCCCACTCGGAAGGCTGCTTCGGGGAGGCTGGACCCCCCACGCGTGGCCCTTTTCGGGCCTAGCGTGGTAACCCAGGTACAGCGACCAGACCCCCGGGCCAGTGGCGCTAGGGGCGTGGCTAGACCCAAGCCCGGGCCGGGAAGAGGGGCGGGGCCGGTGCGCGGGGACGTGACCCCCGGCAGATGGCGGCCGGGGTCCTCAAGCCCGATCAAGCCTGTCTCCCGGAATGCAACCAGCAGCCTTCACGCCCACTCGGAAGGCTGCTTCGGGGAGGCTGGACCCCCCACGCGTGGCCCTTTTCGGGCCTAGCGTGGTAACCCAGGTACAGCGACCAGACCCCCGGGCCAGTGGCGCTAGGGGCGTGGCTAGACCCAAGCCCGGGCCGGGAAGAGGGGCGGGGCCGGTGCGCAGGGACGTGACCCCCAGCAGATGGCGGCCGGGGTCCTCAAGCCCCATCAAGCCTGTCTCCCGGAATGCAACCAGCAGCCTTCACGCCCACTCGGAAGGCTGCTTCGGGGAGGCTGGACCCCCCACGCGTGGCCCTTTTCGGGCCTAGCGTGGTAACCCAGGTACAGCGACCAGACCCCCGGGCCAGTGGCGCTAGGGGCGTGGCTAGACCCAAGCCCGGGCCGGGAAGAGGGGCGGGGCCGGTGCGCGGGGACGTGACCCCCGGCAGATGGCGGCCGGGGTCCTCAAGCCCGATCAAGCCTGTCTCCCGGAATGCAACCAGCAGCCTTCACGCCCACTCGGAAGGCTGCTTCGGGGAGGCTGGACCCCCCACGCGTGGCCCTTTTCGGGCCTAGCGTGGTAAGCCAGGTACAGCGACCAGACCCCCGGGCCAGTGGCGCTAGGGGCGTGGCTAGACCCAAGCCCGGGCCGGGAAGAGGGGCGGGGCCGGTGCGCAGGGACGTGACCCCCGGCAGATGGCGGCCGGGGTCCTCAAGCCCGATCAAGCCTGTCTCCCGGAATGCAACCAGCAGCCTTCACGCCCACTCGGAAGGCTGCTTCGGGGAGGCTGGACCCCCCACGCGTGGCCCTTTTCGGGCCTAGCGTGGTAAGCCAGGTACAGCGACCAGACCCCCGGGCCAGTGGCGCTAGGGGCGTGGCTAGACCCAAGCCCGGGCCGGGAAGAGGGGCGGGGCCGGTGCGCGGGGACGTGACCCCCAGGCAGATGGCGGCCGGGGTCCTCAAGCCCGATCAAGCCTGTCTCCCGGAATGCAACCAGCAGCCTTCACGCCCACTCGGAAGGCTGCTTCGGGGAGGCTGGACCCCCCACGCGTGGCCCTTTTCGGGCCTAGCGTGGTAAGCCAGGTACAGCGACCAGACCCCCGGGCCAGTGGCGCTAGGGGCGTGGCTAGACCCAAGCCCGGGCCGGGAAGAGGGGCGGGGCCGGTGCGCGGGGACGTGACCCCCAGGCAGATGGCGGCCGGGGTCCTCAAGCCCGATCAAGCCTGTCTCCCGGAATGCAACCAGCAGCCTTCACGCCCACTCGGAAGGCTGCTTCGGGGAGGCTGGACCCCCCACGCGTGGCCCTTTTCGGGCCTAGCGTGGTAACCCAGGTACAGCGACCAGACCCCCGGGCCAGTGGCGCTAGGGGCGTGGCTAGACCCAAGCCCGGGCCGGGAAGAGGGGCGGGGCCGGTGCGCGGGGACGTGACCCCCAGGCAGATGGCGGCCGGGGTCCTCAAGCCCGATCAAGCCTGTCTCCCGGAATGCAACCAGCAGCCTTCACGCCCACTCGGAAGGCTGCTTCGGGGAGGCTGGACCCCCCACGCGTGGCCCTTTTCGGGCCTAGCGTGGTAACCCAGGTACAGCGACCAGACCCCCGGGCCAGTGGCGCTAGGGGCGTGGCTAGACCCAAGCCCGGGCCGGGAAGAGGGGCGGGGCCGGTGCGCGGGGACGTGACCCCCAGGCAGATGGCGGCCGGGTTCCTCAAGCCTGATCAAGCCTGTCTCCCGGAATGCAACCAGCAGCCTTCACGCCCACTCGGAAGGCTGCTTCGGGGAGGCTGGACCCCCCACGCGTGGCCCTTTTCGGGCCTAGCGTGGTAAGCCAGGTACAGCGACCAGACCCCCGGGCCAGTGGCGCTAGGGGCGTGGCTAGACCCAAGCCCGGGCCGGGAAGAGGGGCGGGGCCGGTGCGCGGGGACGTGACCCCCAGGCAGATGGCGGCCGGGGTCCTCAAGCCCGATCAAGCCTGTCTCCCGGAATGCAACCAGCAGCCTTCACGCCCACTCGGAAGGCTGCTTCGGGGAGGCTGGACCCCCCACGCGTGGCCCTTTTCGGGCCTAGCGTGGTAAGCCAGGTACAGCGACCAGACCCCCGGGCCAGTGGCGCTAGGGGCGTGGCTAGACCCAAGCCCGGGCCGGGAAGAGGGGCGGGGCCGGTGCGCGGGGACGTGACCCCCAGGCAGATGGCGGCCGGGGTCCTCAAGCCCGATCAAGCCTGTCTCCCGGAATGCAACCAGCAGCCTTCACGCCCACTCGGAAGGCTGCTTCGGGGAGGCTGGACCCCCCACGCGTGGCCCTTTTCGGGCCTAGCGTGGTAACCCAGGTACAGCGACCAGACCCCCGGGCCAGTGGCGCTAGGGGCGTGGCTAGACCCAAGCCCGGGCCGGGAAGAGGGGCGGGGCCGGTGCGCAGGGACGTGACCCCCGTCAGATGGCGGCCGGGGTCCTCAAGCCCGATCAAGCCTGTCTCCCGGAATGCAACCAGCAGCCTTCACGCCCACTCGGAAGGCTGCTTCGGGGAGGCTGGACCCCCCCACGCGTGGCCCTTTTCGGGCCTAGCGTGGTAACCCAGGTACAGCGACCAGACCCCCGGGCCAGTGGCGCTAGGGGCGTGGCTAGACCCAAGCCCGGGCCGGGAAGAGGGGCGGGGCCGGTGCGCGGGGACGTGACCCCCGGCAGATGGCGGCCGGGGTCCTCAAGCCCGATCAAGCCTGTCTCCCGGAATGCAACCAGCAGCCTTCACGCCCACTCGGAAGGCTGCTTCGGGGAGGCTGGACCCCCCACGCGTGGCCCTTTTCGGGCCTAGCGTGGTAAGCCAGGTACAGCGACCAGACCCCCGGGCCAGTGGCGCTAGGGGCGTGGCTAGACCCAAGCCCGGGCCGGGAAGAGGGGCGGGGCCGGTGCGCAGGGACGTGACCCCCGGCAGATGGCGGCCGGGGTCCTCAAGCCCGATCAAGCCTGTCTCCCGGAATGCAACCAGCAGCCTTCACGCCCACTCGGAAGGCTGCTTCGGGGAGGCTGGACCCCCCACGCGTGGCCCTTTTCGGGCCTAGCGTGGTAACCCAGGTACAGCGACCAGACCCCCGGGCCAGTGGCGCTAGGGGCGTGGCTAGACCCAAGCCCGGGCCGGGAAGAGGGGCGGGGCCGGTGCGCAGGGACGTGACCCCCGGCAGATGGCGGCCGGGGTCCTCAAGCCCGATCAAGCCTGTCTCCCGGAATGCAACCAGCAGCCTTCACGCCCACTCGGAAGGCTGCTTCGGGGAGGCTGGACCCCCCACGCGTGGCCCTTTTCGGGCCTAGCGTGGTAACCCAGGTACAGCGACCAGACCCCCGGGCCAGTGGCGCTAGGGGCGTGGCTAGACCCAAGCCCGGGCCGGGAAGAGGGGCGGGGCCGGTGCGCAGGGACGTGACCCCCAGGCAGATGGCGGCCGGGGTCCTCAAGCCCGATCAAGCCTGTCTCCCGGAATGCAACCAGCAGCCTTCACGCCCACTCGGAAGGCTGCTTCGGGGAGGCTGGACCCCCCACGCGTGGCCCTTTTCGGGCCTAGCGTGGTAACCCAGGTACAGCGACCAGACCCCCGGGCCAGTGGCGCTAGGGGCGTGGCTAGACCCAAGCCCGGGCCGGGAAGAGGGGCGGGGCCGGTGCGCGGGGACGTGACCCCCAGGCAGATGGCGGCCGGGTCCTCAAGCCCGATCAAGCCTGTCTCCCGGAATGCAACCAGCAGCCTTCACGCCCACTCGGAAGGCTGCTTCGGGGAGGCTGGACCCCCCACGCGTGGCCCTTTTCGGGCCTAGCGTGGTAACCCAGGTACAGCGACCAGACCCCCGGGCCAGTGGCGCTAGGGGCGTGGCTAGACCCAAGCCCGGGCCGGGAAGAGGGGCGGGGCCGGTGCGCGGGGACGTGACCCCCAGCAGATGGCGGCCGGGGTCCTCAAGCCCGATCAAGCCTGTCTCCCGGAATGCAACCAGCAGCCTTCACGCCCACTCGGAAGGCTGCTTCGGGGAGGCTGGACCCCCCACGCGTGGCCCTTTTCGGGCCTAGCGTGGTAACCCAGGTACAGCGACCAGACCCCCGGGCCAGTGGCGCTAGGGGCGTGGCTAGACCCAAGCCCGGGCCGGGAAGAGGGGCGGGGCCGGTGCGCGGGGACGTGACCCCCAGGCAGATGGCGGCCGGGGTCCTCAAGCCCGATCAAGCCTGTCTCCCGGAATGCAACCAGCAGCCTTCACGCCCACTCGGAAGGCTGCTTCGGGGAGGCTGGACCCCCCACGCGTGGCCCTTTTCGGGCCTAGCGTGGTAACCCAGGTACAGCGACCAGACCCCCGGGCCAGTGGCGCTAGGGGCGTGGCTAGACCCAAGCCCGGGCCGGGAAGAGGGGCGGGGCCGGTGCGCGGGGACGTGACCCCCAGGCAGATGGCGGCCGGGGTCCTCAAGCCCGATCAAGCCTGTCTCCCGGAATGCAACCAGCAGCCTTCACGCCCACTCGGAAGGCTGCTTCGGGGAGGCTGGACCCCCCACGCGTGGCCCTTTTCGGGCCTAGCGTGGTAAGCCAGGTACAGCGACCAGACCCCCGGGCCAGTGGCGCTAGGGGCGTGGCTAGACCCAAGCCCGGGCCGGGAAGAGGGGCGGGGCCGGTGCGCGGGGACGTGACCCCCGGCAGATGGCGGCCGGGGTCCTCAAGCCCGATCAAGCCTGTCTCCCGGAATGCAACCAGCAGCCTTCACGCCCACTCGGAAGGCTGCTTCGGGGAGGCTGGACCCCCCACGCGTGGCCCTTTTCGGGCCTAGCGTGGTAAGCCAGGTACAGCGACCAGACCCCCGGGCCAGTGGCGCTAGGGGCGTGGCTAGACCCAAGCCCGGGCCGGGAAGAGGGGCGGGGCCGGTGCGCAGGGACGTGACCCCCGGCAGATGGCGGCCGGGGTCCTCAAGCCCGATCAAGCCTGTCTCCCGGAATGCAACCAGCAGCCTTCACGCCCACTCGGAAGGCTGCTTCGGGGAGGCTGGACCCCCCACGCGTGGCCCTTTTCGGGCCTAGCGTGGTAAGCCAGGTACAGCGACCAGACCCCCGGGCCAGTGGCGCTAGGGGCGTGGCTAGACCCAAGCCCGGGCCGGGAAGAGGGGCGGGGCCGGTGCGCGGGGACGTGACCCCCAGCAGATGGCGGCCGGGGTCCTCAAGCCCGATCAAGCCTGTCTCCCGGAATGCAACCAGCAGCCTTCACGCCCACTCGGAAGGCTGCTTCGGGGAGGCTGGACCCCCCACGCGTGGCCCTTTTCGGGCCTAGCGTGGTAAGCCAGGTACAGCGACCAGACCCCCGGGCCAGTGGCGCTAGGGGCGTGGCTAGACCCAAGCCCGGGCCGGGAAGAGGGGCGGGGCCGGTGCGCAGGGACGTGACCCCCGGCAGATGGCGGCCGGGGTCCTCAAGCCTGATCAAGCCTGTCTCCAGAATGCAACCAGCAGCCTTCACGCCCACTCGGAAGGCTGCTTCGGGGAGGCTGGACCCCCCACGCGTGGCCCTTTTCGGGCCTAGCGTGGTAAGCCAGGTACAGCGACCAGACCCCGGGCCAGTGGCGCTAGGGGCGTGGCTAGACCCAAGCCCGGGCCGGGAAGAGGGGCGGGGCCGGTGCGCAGGGGACGTGACCCCCGGCACATGGCGGCCGGGGTCCTCAAGCCCGATCAAGCCTGTCTCCCGGAATGCAACCAGCAGCCTTCACGCCCACTCGGAAGGCTGCTTCGGGGAGGCTGGACCCCCCACGCGTGGCCCTTTCGGGCCTAGCGTGGTAACCCAGGTACAGCAACCAGACCCCCGGGCCAGTGGCGCTAGGGGCGTGGCTAGACCCAAGCCCGGACCGGGAAGAGGGGCGGGGCCGGTGCGCGGGGACGTGACCCCCAGGCAGATGGCGGCCGGTG